>NC_056740.1:290591593-290644093 GCF_019279795.1 Protopterus annectens
TACCCATATTATGTATTACTTGGCCTATCCATATCCACGTGCCAGTAAGCGTAAATACAGCAAACCTTTAGTCCTGGTCATCTTCATAAAAGACATCCTTGAACATATATCAGGCCAAAGCGGACAATGACAGAAGCGATACACTCCACAGTCAAAACATACTAAGCTCTTTCACTCACTAACATGGGTCATCGGAGTATGAAATACATTACATAGTCGTCCCTTATACACTTCCTTCAGAGTCAGTTTAAAGTCAATTAATCAGTAAACCTGCTCATAGTTAAGTGGACAGTGCTCCATGTCTTGAAGATAGCGTGACATATACAAGTCAGTGTTGCATACATTACTTAATGGAAACAATAATACAACAACAATGTGTTTATATAACTACAATATTGGTCAATACAATCAGTATATTGACACATAGTTGATAATTGTTGTGAGTAAACCTTAGAATGTAGTGTGTTGATCATGGTATGAAATATCAATGTGTATAACTGTTGCATTACGATTCCAAAGCATGGAATCAATAAGTACAATTGAAGCATAATATGTATAAATATGAATGTAAATGAAAGTCACAATGTTACGTGTGAATATGACTGTATCATAACTATATCAATATGAAATGGAATGAACTGTAGTTGTTTACATCTTCTTTTTCGGTGACAAATCTATGTCCATGCGTCATATATACGGGCCGTCGGGCTGCTGTGTGTAGATGTATACATGTGAACCCCTCGTTTCATACCTTTCTTTGTTACTGTCTGTGGATTACCTGTGTACACATCAATTACCATGCCATACCTTTCCGCTGTACAGGTTCTGGCATGGTGTATGGCTGGTTGGCCCTCAATCTTGCTGTGTGTTACATTGACCAGTGTCTATCTGGCAATTCGCTGGCGTGTCTTGTGTGACCTTCTTGCTTCTTTAGGGACCTGATCCCATAATTGTGACGTGCTTCCACCGGCCATATATCTGTCTGTCGTCTGGGATCTGTGTGTAACCAGTCCTTTCAGGACACATTCTATTGTTGTTCTTTTTTGTTTACATATATGAGTACTTTGGTATGTTGTGCTATGATTGTGTGTGGGGCATTTTTCCACGGGCCTCTGCTGACACTGGACATATATCCAGCTAGCGTAGCCCGGTCAACAAGTGTGAGCCAACTGGACGCAATTCGTACGGGGCATACCGTCATCAATCCATACTACTAACACATACATTATTCTATGCACATTCTATGTTTGTCTCATCACATAGCGTGTGTTTCTCACTATTTCTAATGGTACTTTACATGGCATTGCCCGATTCCATACTTTCAGAGGCTGACATTTATGAGACCTGTCTGGTTGACGTGGAGGACACATCCTTAACCTGCCCTGCTTGAGGATCACACACGCGCTGCAGCGCCGTGCATTTCCTAATTGTGGTTTATGCGCAGGCGCACATGCATATCCGTATTCTGTCTCCATATGTTTACTGGCCCTGTGTGGTTACATGGTCTGTGTTAGTTGTGACTATTCCGGTAACATATCTGTGATCCGGTTGACGGACGTACACCTTTATACATGTAACAGTCTTTGCAGCATGGACGCATTACGTACACGTTCACATTTATATGTTCCATAGTCGTAATTCAAACAGGACTGCATTCACGTTTGCCGGTTACTGTGACCACTACACGTTAGCTGTTCGGTGTCATTAATATGCATACCCATGGTACTTAGCTACATTTACATATCCCCCACCACCACCCCCCCCGCACTCACGCACGTCACTGGCATCCCTTCTCCTGCTGGGAAAGGTGCGGTACTACATGTTAAACATTCCTTATTCCCTCCCGTTCATGGCCCAGGATGCATATGTCTTGACTGCAGGGATGTTCAGATCACAGGGGCTTATATCCCCAATGCATACAGGCCTTCGATGGTCAGGGTGTCCCTGTGGTGCTTTGGGTTTGCTCTTGTCCGCCCAGTGTACGGAACTGCCCTGACCGTGTACGAATGTTAGATGAGTCACATGGCCACGGTTTGTCCGTGTCTATGATACCATGCCCCCCCCCATAATTCCTAACCGTGTGCGCTGATTGGCCGGCGTACCCGTTGTCGATGTTGTTATAGTAATTGAACACGGTCTGGTCGAACAGACCTATTTCCATTAGTAACCCTCGGTATTCATGACCTGTCTCGCCATATTACATGGGTTTAATATTGCATGATGGCTTTCACTGAGCCACGGACATGTCCGTTGCTTAGTTTGGGCCAGTCCCACTCTGCTACACACATTTAACATGGCGGAACAGGTTGAACAGCTCAGCAACGGGGACATCGGCCTCTCCGTCGCTGTTTAGTATTGAATCGCTATGTTGACTTTGTTTCACAGAGCGAGACAGTGTCGACATTGGTAACGGACATCTCGCGCAGTACATCCACACCGCCGCGGGTGGCGTATGTCGGCGTTTAGGCGGCGGACAGGCATTATGCTGTGCCATTATGTCTGGGGAATATATGGTTTCTTGCCATAGATGATATGTCATACTAGCAATGACCCGCGTCTGGGTGTGGGTACTGCTGTATTTACCCACGGCAAGAGTGGCCTTAGGTCACGTGGTGCCCTAGACAGAAGTACTCCATGATGCCACCGCCACATCACCTGCTAACCCCGTCCTGGTCTACCTACACAAAATAAAGGCTTGAAAGGTGCCCCGAGTAGAGCGCCCTAGGAGGCTGCCTAGTTGGCCTATGCATAAGGCCGCATATGTGTGTGGTCCCTCGGGCGTCGGACTCAGGAACGCACCACGTCTGCCGTGAGTATATCTAGCATTACCCACATCCAGGCGTGGTTTATTGCTATGATGTTCCACACCTGTGTTTGGACAACCTACAATAGCTTCTGCTATTGGCATGCAATGCTGTGTGTGGTGCCGGTTACCATACATATACCTTTCTCAAAAGCCGAATTTACACTTCTGAACACTACTGTGGTCTCCTTTGAGGCCCCTGAGCCAGTGGTAAACATTACTCAAACCGCTGAATTATGTACATATGCCTTCCACTAGCACCTACAGGACTGTATGAGTCAGGCAATCCCATACAAAACTGAGACTCTTTGTACCAAAGCCAAGCATCCAGTCTGGTGGACCCCAGCCATGAACAAGCTCTAGAACGACTGGAGGTAGCTACTACAAGATAGAGTGGAATACTTGTAAGGTAAGACACCCTTGCTCATTGTATGTGAAAACCTACAGGCTGTCAGGAAATCATCCAGGGGAAATTCAACAGAGAAATCAACAAGAACTCAACAGACAATCATAAGGCCTTCTTTAGCTATGTTGAACAACTGGGAGGACACTCCCAGATATGCTCACACTGGGTTCAGAATGATGTGAGGATGACTGAACCTACACACATTGCCAACATAATGGACGACAGGTTCGGTGCTAACTTCTCCCCCCCCTCACCCCCACATGGAGAGATATCTATACCAGAGGATTGTAGATTCTGGAACTTCTGTGACACACAGGTGTGAAATGCTCTCTCCAAGGCAGTAAACACAGCATCCATGGGACCAGATGGTGTCCCAGCTGTGTACTCCATGAACTCAATGGGAATTAAACCCACAGTTAGGACAGCTGTTTAACCGTAGCCTCACCTCAGGATCACGTGCCCAAGTAGTGGCACAAGGCAACTGTAGTCCCACTTCACAAGGATGGTGCATTCACTGACCCTGGTAATTACCATCCCATTAGCTTGACAAGCCTTATCTGCAAAGCCATGGAGAAGGATCATGATGGAAGTCATACATAATGACATAGGGGACTTGCATACTTTGGATCCAACCCAGTTTTGCTTGGTCAAATACAGATCATGCCTTTTAAACGTGTCTGACTTTTTAGGATCAGTCACCAAGGCCATTGATGAGGGCAAAGCAGTCCATACAGCCTACCTAGACCTGGCAAAGGCCTTCAACACAATACCACCCTCAGGTATCATTGATAAACCCGTCTGCTTGAATGTAAATACATACGCCAGAGGTTGCAAACTGGCTAAGTGACAGAACCCACACGGTCATAGTTGCTGGCACCATGTCATACTCACAGCCAGTCACAGGTGTTGTCCCACGGGGCTCAGTCCTGGGTCCACTATTTTTCCGCATCTACATTTCAAAAGTACAAGCAAACACAGGGGGGTTATGGCTGACAATGTTTGCAGATGACTGCAAACCGGGTGCCATAGTCGGACACACATCTGACACAGATATCCTTCAGAAGGGCCTCACAGCTATGGATAACTGGTGCCAGAGACATGGCCTACAGCTAAATGCCTGGAAATGCATAGTCATACCCTTCGGGAAGAGCGAGGTTACCCTAGCTACCATATAGGTGGCAATCCACTGAGCACAGAGGGAGTTACCAGGGATCTGGGGACCCGTGTTGTCGGTAACCGTTTGTTCGACACGCACATTGCTAACGTAGTTAGATAGACCTTCTACATTGGCCACCTGATCATGAAGGCATTCACATCTACATCAGGGGAGGTCATTGTCCCCTTGTACTCATCACTCATTACACCTATGATTGAGCACAATGCCCCGTTCAGAATGTCTGTGACCCGACACCTGCAGCAGCTGGAAAGGCCCCGACAGTTCATCCACAAACGGATGCAGGGTCTCAGGAATATGTGTTATGCTGACCAACTGAAAGGGTTCCATCCCTATTCCGTCGCATACCATTTGCCCAGAGGTGACCTGTGCCTGGGATCCAAGGCCAGGTCGAACCCGGATTTGATGACTATGCTTCACCTAAAGAATCTAGATCCCTCAGAATCACAAGGGCAGGTGCCGTACACCTTGGCACTGTCATTAATAGAACGTGCTGGTGGGACACATTCATCACCCAGACACTCACTATGCTGTGGAACAACATCCCAGTACATGTGAGACAGAGCACCTGGCTGGCCTTGTTTTAGTATTTTGACAAGGATGTCTGAATTGCTTTATTCAACTAACCTTGTAAATGAATATTTACTTCACCACATTTTTAATCTTTACATTCCATTGATATATTTTACATTAGTCATAATCATAGTGTTTATCTCTATATATTAGGGTTCATTTATATTACTAGGTGTCTCTACTTCTATTAATATATTGGCACAATCCCTAGAACATATATATGTAGCATTATACAGTCAGACACTTGGAAAACATTATGTTGGGTCTTCTTTCATATTAATACATATAGTATTATTTTCGCGGAAGAATGTACATGTTGAAGCAATGTCTGATTTACTCACTGTGTGCAATCTGTAACCCGAGTAGACTTTTTAGCTTGTTCGCCTTTAAGGCATTTAATTAATACTTAGCCCATCTTATTTACTGCCCAATTAAGAGTTTTAAATGTAGTAAATTGAACTGCATTGTATGTATTCTGAAGAAGTCTGCTTATGAAGCAGGCAAAAGCTGCAATAAACTATGGTGACTGCATTTAATTCCTGGTGGGCTCTGAGTGGTCACTGGCCATTTCTACAGTACCTCATTTTTGCTTTGGACTTTCTCATCTGGGTCTCTGTGCTATTTGTATGGGGAATGTCAAGTGTAGTCCCTATGTGTATTACCTGTGTAATGCCTTACTGCGGCAGTGTAATTCCACCGGGTTTGCAGTTAGGGGCGCATTCTTGTTCATACGCTTGTCCATCCATGAGAATTGCCTACTGGACACTAGTATAGGGCTGTACACATTTCACGCCTGCATTTAGCATTCTCCGGTGGATGGTTTGCATTATTAGTGGAGAGTAAGGCAGGTGCTACGCACACATCCCTCCCACGGGGCGGGACAAAGGATTACCTGCGAAACAACACCGAGCCCAGTTTCTACATACCCAGGATCCCTTGACTGCAACAGTCGACAGTACCCATTACACATCCTTCATGTGTGCGGGACTGTGATGTGGACGCACTTCTATGGACCCGGTACCCTGGGTATTTCTGTGCATATGTGCTGCATTTCATGGACAGCTATCATCAACATTAAACACGCTTGCGGTGCATATGTGTGGCTGTGACGTGGTCACGACAATGAGTTCATGTAGGTGATGATGGAAGCGGCGCATTCCTTGAATAAATTTTGGGTCCTACAATGGACACCACTGTGCATATGTAAAGTGTAGAGCTTGTCGGACTGTGTCCTTGTGGCCAGTGGGTTTGACTGATGCTGTGTGTTCAACAATCGCGGATGTCTGCTTGACTACCCATACTGTGTAGTGCTACAGGAACCATGTTTCCGAGACCAGAACCCAATGGTGTACATCCAATGTTGCAGGTTAACAACCGCTTTAATTAATCCCCAGAGGTCACGGTTGGGAGGTATCACCACTTTATTGTCGGAACAACACCTCCAGACTAGGTAAATCACAGGAACTTTAGCCGGTCTTACCGCCATTTGCAATTGTAATTAGCAGACACGTGTCAATACATGTATGATAATACATATTGTCATGCGAAGGTAATCTATGTTATTTGGACAATGGCTTCTGCTATTGGCATCCGTTGCTGTGAGTGTTGCGGTTACCATACACATTGCTTGCTCAGAGGCAGACTTCCCAATTCTGCACACTACTGTGGTCTCCTTTAAGGACCCTGAGCCAGTGGTCGACAGTACTGCAGCCACTGCATCACTCACATATGCCGTCTACCAGTACCTACAGGACTGCATGAACCAGGCATTCCCTTACCCAACTGTGGTTCATTGTACCAATGCCAAGCATCCAGTGTGGTGTACCCCAGCCATACACAGGCTGTACAACAAGAGGAGGTGGCTACTACAAGGCGGAGCAGACACCTTGTGAGGTATGACACCCTTGGTCATCATATGTGTAGAGCTACACGCTGTCATGACATGGTCCAGGGCACATTCCACAAATATACCTACATGGACCTGGCTGACAATCATACCACCTTCATTTGCTATGCTCGACACCTGGGAGGTCACTCCCACATATGCTCTGACTGGGTTCACGAAGATGTGGAGTTTACTCAACATACACACATTGCCAAAATACGGGCTGACAAGTTCGGTGAGGACATCTCCACACCCTCCCCCCCACATGAGGAGATGTCTGTACCAGCGGTTTGTGGTCCCCAAATGTTCTGTGACACACGGGTGGGACATGCTCTCTCCAGGGTAGTGGACATAGCATCCATGAGACCAGCTGGTGACCCGACTGTGTACTCCACTATCTCATTGAGGAATTAGACCCACAGTTAGGACAGCTATTTCTTTGTAGCCTCACCTCAGGTAACGTGCCCAGGTTGTGTCGCACGGCAACTGTAGTCCCACGTCACAGGGCCAATGCCTCCACTGACCCTGGTTATTACTGTCCCATTACCATGAGGAGACCTATCTGCAAAGACATGGGGAGGGATCATACTGCGGCTCGTAGATGAAGGCATAGGGGACATGCATACTTTGCATCCAACACTGTTTGGCTTGTTCAGGGGCGGTTCATGCCTTTAAAGCATGGTTGACATTTTCGGGACAGTCACCAAGGCCATTGATGGGGGTCTTGCAGTCCATACAGCCTACCTCGACCTGGCAAAGGCCTTCAACACATTACCCCCCTCAGGTATCATTGATAAACCCATTGGCTGGGATGTGAACACGTACATCACAGGATGTGTTGTAAACTGTCTATGTGACACAACCCACGCGGTCATAGTTGCTGGCAGCATGTCAGACCTACTGCCTGTCGCAAGCGGTGTCCCATGGGGCCCTTCCCTGGATCCACTCCTCTCATATATCTACATTTCCACAGTACAGGCACACACAGGGGTGTTATGGGCAACATTGTTTGTAGATGACTGCGAAACAGGTGCCATAGTGGGACGGACATCTGACACAGATATCCTTCAAAGGGGCCTCCCATATATGCATATCTGCTGTCAGGGACATGTCCCACAGCTAAATGCTAAGTAATGCAACATCATACCTGTCGAGGAGTACTAGGTCACCCCTGTCCAGCATATAGGTGGCTGTCCACTGAGTGCAGGGGTGATTACCAGGGATCAGGGGACAGAGTTTGTCGGTCACCATTCGTTCAACACACACGTTGCTATCGTGGTTGGTGGGACTTCTACATTGCCCACCTGTTTGTGCAGGGATTCACATCTACATCAGGGTAGGTCATTGTCTCCTTGTACCCATTACGTGTTACACCTATGATTTACTACATTGCCCCATTCGGAGGTATCTGACCCAACACCTACAGCAGCTGGGAAGGCCTCATAGGTTAATTGTCATACAGATGCAGGGTGACATGGATTTGTGTAATGCTGCCCCACTTGTAGGACCCTGCCCCATTCAGTCACATACCTGTTGTTTAGTGTTGACCTGTGCCTGACATACGAGGCCATGTCAACCCATATGTCATGTCTATGCTTCACCTACTGTATCTGCATCCCTCAGAACCACAAGGGCAGGTGACATGAACCTTGTCACGGTCATTAATGGGATGTGTTGGAGTGGCACATATGTCACCCAGACACTCACAATGCTGTGGATCTACATCGCAGTACATGTGAGACAGAGATCCTTCCTAGCCTTGTTCGGGGGTATGTTGTCCATTGGATGGGGAATTGCAGATATAGGCCGGGGATTACATCATTATCACTGCTTGACAGAGGTACAGCAATATCATAAGTATTTTATCTCCGGCACACAAGGTTGGCAAAGTAATCCTAACTATGGTGTAGGGTTATGGCTGAACCTGGGTCGATGGCCTACCCTGTACCTATGGACGTATGAACCTATATTCATAGTTTGTCCCATTTACACTTGTCTATCCCCTATCCTCTTTCTCAAGTGTATATTTCTGTGGCACATGATTGTCCTCTGTATTACTTGCAGGTATGCTGTCTACAGTGCACATACGTCACAGTTGATGACAGTGTATCTGTGTCCCTAACACTGTGATACTGAGGACTACCACACATCCTTCACAACATTACATGCATATGTCCATTCTATTTTTCTTTGGCCTATGGTGGTGTTAAGGCAACAATTACACAAGTCCCTGTTTGTGCATGCTTCATGTTGGTGTTTGACCAGCCTCCGTTGCAGTCGTGTGTTGGACGGTAGTGTTTCTGTGTGTTTGGCATGTGTTTTTATTGGCGGTACATCTGTGGGAGGTGTGGTTGGCACATGTTCCTCTTTGCAGGGACACCCATCCTGGGGTTTGTGTCATGCATCTGCACTTGGCACGTGCCATATGTCCTGTACTATTCCCACAGTCGTGTATGCCTTCATGCACTACTACTGCGTGTTACTGGCTGTTTGTATGTGGTACACATGGTGATTGTGGTGGTTGGCTTGACCTATTCCCATGCTAGAACATACACATCTGTCAATTACGTTGTTTAAATCAAACTGTAACACTCATTCGTCTTTTCAAAATGACAGTCAATAACACAGGAAGCTCAGATTAACAACGTTTTACTACTGTGCACCAGGAGGCAAATAACTATGCAGTACAAGTTTAGAGTTTTGTCTTACTCTATACAAGTAACAGCTGTATGAGTATTGTGTTAACAATCATCTTTTGCACACCTTAATGATGTGGTCAGTCACAGGGCATTTACATCACTATAGTCCACAATATTGTATTCCTACAACAGTGCTAAGGTAATGCTTATTAAATGTTTTCCCATGAGGATAGCACAGCCTTGCGAGCCACATAGTCAATTAGAATGTCCTTCGGTAAATTCTGCTCTGTCAAGGTTCCAAGACTGTTCAGATCCGGTCGTCACTTCATTTCCTACTAGGTTCCTTTGTCTCTCTGGTGAGCAGCTGTACCCTGTCTTAGATAGAGCTCACAAGGCCATCCTCCTCAGTGGAAGGATGACAGATATACCTGTACATACATTTATTATTCTCTAACCCAGCAGATGACTAATGCTGAATGACATACACCTGCTGCACTGGTTACTGCCAGGGTCAGGGTTCAATCACAATGCAGCTACACTACAGGCAATTACATGCATGATAAGCTCTACTGCCATATTGTAAAATAGAATAATATGCATTATACACTATTTGCTTCTAAACTAGCACGTCATATATATGTTTAAATATATATTTTGCTAACATTCTCCCTCCTTTGATTGCTTCTATTCTATCCAGAAACATATACAACATTATTTCATTCCCTAGCCTCTTCCTCTCTGGAACATTTAACTAGGCAAGTCATTTGTTGTACATTTCAGAAAGGATTTCATTTTGTATTAACAAATACCACTACAGGTCTTGATACATAGTCTCGGTTACAGATCGTCGACAGAGTCCCTGACTAATACTTACATGCAAAGTATCCATAACAGACACATGCTCCCAATATGAGCAGAACAACACAAATGGCAATCAAGATATTCAGTATGACTGAACCCCATCCACCAAATGGTTTGTGGAAATGGTTCGTCAGTGGGTTTGGGCCTGGTTCCACCATGGATGACACCTGCTGTATTACCTCTAGGTGGGCGTTGATATTGTTCTTATTATGTGGTACTTAGACACAGCGGTCTTCTTTGATAAGCGCGCACGTACCAATTCTCGCCGCCAGGGTGCAGTCGTGCGCTATTACATTTTGTGACACAACAGTTCTCATTGCATCCAGTTCATCAGTCACAAGTTCAAGAGCGAAAAGTCACATTGCTCATTCCTCCGACAGGTTTTGACAACTTCCTCTGTTCCCTGATTGATTTCACTACTCCACAAGCTGGGAGTGTTCCAGCCCAGGATATAACGCTGTCACTCAAGTCCATATGAGTCAATATTCCTTTATCTCTTGCAGAAGAATGGATTTTCAGAACAGCTTCCATTTCACCCACTGGATTAGTAGGTTTCTTGACTGTGTTCCCAGTTCTTCGAGCTATATGTCTTATAGATAGTTCCGTACCCAGAGGCAATTGTGCAGTATGTCATGTGACTGGAGCCAGATAACCCAAAAACAACTGCGGACCAATTCTCAGGTAACCATTGATATGCTTTTTCCCACAAACAAAATAACAATATTCTACTTTACTACTGATGCGGGTTAACTCTGCATGTAACATTTTCCTGTCTATAACAGAGGACTGTTTATACAATTCAGGATGTTTCTGCACATCTTTCCACGTTGTTCTCATGAAGCTTCAATACAAATCATGAATGGTGCTACAACTAGTACTGTGATCTTTGGCTGTTATATGACATTTGTAAGACACAGTTATGTTACAAATACTCCCACCAACTTGAACTGTATCATGTTTATGAAAGCAAACAATTCCTTTTTGTGTAACAGGTAAGTACAGTGCCACTTTGTCCTGTGATCTCACAGAACCTGTATCAAAGTGTAAATATTCACAAGTCTCAATCTATCCCCAAGGGGGCAACATACATCGGAAGTCCTCCATATGATGTAGGTATGGCAGTACAAACACAGCAATTTAAAATGTTCATAGTCTGTACATGCACATGCGTCATGCCTAGGTATGTGTTGAAGTTTGGATGCCACTCTGTGGCCAGTTCATCACGTATCACTATTTGTATGTGTGTAGTTATATGCAGGTAAGGTCCCAGCAAATGTAAAGTCAACACAAACATGGTTAATAGGTGTATGATCAGTAGGACAGTAAACCAAATGTCTTTGGGGTTGCTTTGTATTGTTATACAGTCTGCCCGGGTGATTCAGTCTCTATGGTATATCAGCTACAAGATGTAAATCAGACTTGATATCCTTTACCGGTTTGAAAAATGTGAGGTGAACCCAGGACGACCTCTCCACAAACTTTACTGCAGTAGGCATTGCCAACAGTACCTGGTACAGACCTTCACACGTTGGACTCGGCAATTATCTTATTTGGATAACAGTGAAATACACACAGGATACTGGAGTCAGCTATGCGTCCGGCTTCGCTTGCTCTTTATCTGTAAAAGACTTTAACTGCAAAACAGTGTTATTGGTTAACAATCCTCTCATGTCACCTGCTAATGAGCCATCGACCTCCAGCTCTGCAGGCATGACAGCTTTCCACTCTGGCACATGATATGCCATTCCAAATACTACTTCGAAGGGGTCAAACACTTTACATTTGGAACTGTTGTCATGCTCAGCAATGCTAGAGGTAGACAGCAAATGCAACTTCGTCTGGGTGTCACCCACCAACCTCCTCAACTTATTTCTCGGGATCCCATTGTACGCCACCAGTCATGCTGACTGTGGGTTGTACATGCAATTTATATTCATGGAAATACCAAATAATCCCCAGGTTGCTGGATTGTCTGGTTCACAAAATGTGTTCTATTGTCACTGTAGCTTCTTTACAGTATGCCAGATCTAGGGATACTTTATTTTACTGGGACCTTTGCCACTGCTGCTGCATCCGGATTCCTGGTTGGGAATGCTTCTACCCATTTTGATAATATATCTATAATCACTAAACAGTATTTCTTCCCTTCACATTTATTCAGCTGTATAAACTCCATACAAATAGTACGGAACGGTTATGGTGGTGTAGGTAAACCCACTCCCTCCGGTTGAAATGCTCCCTGTGCATGATGTCTACTGCAAATATGACACGCTGCTCATGATGTTTGTATGTGGTTCCTAATTCCGTATGTTAGGGATATTCTGTTAACCAACTGTACCATCCCCCCTGTTGAGACATGGCTCTACCCATGGCTCAACAAAGCCGCATATCTGAATACATTAGACGTTAATATTGGCTTTCTCACTGTGGATATGTACAGTCCATCTTCAAGGATTGCTCCTCGTCATACCCACGTCTGCTTTTCTGCTTTTGTAGTTGATGTTTGCATTGTTTGTAACATTTCTACATCTAGAATGTCTGAGGATTGTCATTCCTCATTCAAAAAGACACTTTCCAACTGTGAGGCTGCTTGTTTTGCAGCTGCATCAGCTCATGCCTTACCTTTCCTACTGTTATCCTGTTGCTTTGTATGAGCTGTACATTTACAATTAGCTACTTTAGTGGGTAACTGAATGGAATCTAATGCATTCAAGATCAATTGCGCATGATTAATCGGTTTACCGGTGGATGTTATCATTCCCCTATTCTTCCACTGCTGCTCATAAACATGCACTGTACAGACAACATACTGACTATCGGTATAAATGTCCACACATCAGTTTTTCGCTAGAGTACAAGCACGTGTTAAAGCTATCGATTCTGCTGCTTGAGCAGACACGTTATGCTGCAGGGGTTGGGCTTCTACAATCTCATTATCAATAACTACTGCATAACCTACTTGATTCTTTCCTGTAGGACTCTTTCTACATGATCCGTACACATAAACTGTCACCTCTGCATCATCTAAGAGTATATCAGTGATATCCTGTCTGTGTGGAGTTATTTCCTCCATTTCATATAGGCAACTGTGTGGTGTGCCATACACAGGTGTCGGATGTGACGTTGATAGGTTTTATGTTGTACAACGTTCAATCACCATATGAGGTTGACTCAGGGGTATGGTCAAACAAGACAGATGTCTAGCACGGGTCAGGAATGCTATTTTCTCTTGCAGCAGAATGATCGCAACTGCATGAGACACTCTCACAGTGAGAGGGTGGAATAATAACATTAAGGCCGAGGCCTGTACTGCCATGGGTGCTGCAACAACTGCCTGTACACAATGTGGCACTGACCATGCCACAGTGTCCAACTGCGATGAGTAGTAAGCTATGGGGCGTTGCTTACTTCCATGCTGTTGCATCAAGACTGACGTCATATATCCCTGCTTACAATCTACAGTCTGACAACATCTGTTATGATTATTCGCGCCACCTAATACAGATGTTGAAGCTATCAATCGTTTTAGTCTGCAGAAAGCTGTTTCTGCTACTGGAATCCAGTGTAGTATATGTTGTGCTGCCATAGGTGTATTAAAGATTAAAGCAGACAATAGAGCAGATTCCAAAGCATTGTTTGGTAACCAGCTTTGACAAATGTTAGTCGGCCCAGGAAGGACATCATTCCCTTCTTGGTAGTTGGCTTGGGTGCTTGTGAAATTGCTGCCTTCCTATCGTCATGTAATGTTCTACCCTCCTTGGATACCACATATCCCAGGTACTTGACCTGTATTCTCTGTAGTTGCAATTTATGCTTGCTTAATTTATGTCCCTGTTCTGCTGAATATTTCAATAATGCTATTGTATCTTCCCTACATTGCTGCTGGGTAGGGGCCAAGCAGAATATCATCCACATAAAGTAGAACTTGACTGGCCCGGGTGGAGTAAACACCGGAATGTTGCTAGCCATCTCCTGTGCGAATATCGTTGTACTTTCACAGTATCCCTGCGATAGCCGGGTATGGCTGTATCTGTTACCCTGAATGTAAATGCAAAACAATACGGACTATCTGGATGTATAGGTATTGAAAAGGAAGCATAGCTTATATGTACCACGGTAAGATACTTCTGTGGCGGGTTCATAGCATTCAATATAGTGTGTGGGTCTGGCACCATCGGTACCCTAGGTATTATTACATGATTTACAGCTTGTAAATCCTGTACCATCCGCCATTCCCCCTTTGCTTTCCTATCAGAAGATAAAGGGGTATTGCATGGTGAATAGTGATTACTTTGTAGATGGGGAATTCCCTCTGTGACTTTACAGATATCTTCTGGTGTCCACGGTCTATACACTAAGGGAGTTGGGTCCTGGCCTTCCTGTCCTGCATGAGGGTTCGGTACTTCAATTAATTGACATTTATCCTCACTCTGTTCTAGTGACTGTCTTCTTACTTGAGTGTCCCTAGGTATGTTATGAGTTCGGGATGTGGTTTCAATAGCTTCTCTTACATTTGGTCGTTGTGATACCTCTGTTGCCACAGGATAATGTGGGGGGGACTAGCCTACCCTCCCGCTTCATATCCTGGATGTGGTATCGGAGGTGGTAGGGGGGGGGCTGTCGCTACTACTGTATTATTATCTTCTTTGTGTACGTATGATGCTTTCGCATTTCTAGTGTTCTGTTCCCTTCGGTTCACTACCTCAATCCACCTATGTGCTTGACGGATACCCAATTGTCGCTGTTTTTTCGCCTGCACATCTTAGGGTTGCCACCTTTTCAAATGCACAAAGTGGGACATTAGTGTTAGGAGCGTGTAATTAGACAGGGCAACACATACCCACGGCCAGTACAAAGGACAGCAATTCACTTTTGCCAGGAGAGCAACCTATTCTTGTAGCATTTGAGTTGCTTATTCTGTTTATTATGATATTTTGGTGTTTCAGATACAAAATTACTGTTTTATGCTACCATTTAAGAAGATATCTGAGAAATCTTTGTCCTAAGATATCAGGACATTTGCCATTTGTTCAGTTTGTTTGCAGGACACAACTGGCCAAGAGGGACTGTCCCTCACAAAGTGGGACAGGTGGTTACCCTAGAACATCTGCATCACATTTTCAGTGATTCCAATGTTTCAGTAACGATATTTTGTCTAATATACCATCAATGTCATATTTATTACCCCATTTTGCAGAATATCTCACATTATGTGCTCTCTGCAATTGCATATACTTCACGTCACCCGTCAAGCGGATCACATGATCTGTTTGTGCACTAATCTCCCATATCCTCTACACGACTGTTACGTAACCCTTCTCTCGTACCACGTGGTATCTCCTTCCCTGTATCCACTGTAGTGTCTACAATGACTATTTACTCTACTCTGTGTTCCCCTGATCTATGTCCAGATTTAAAACTACTTGGATTGGTCTTCGACCTGCTATCACAACTGTTAACAGAAACACAATGTAGTCTGGTCCCTGATCTACAATAGAGACAAAGAGGCAAACCCTCCTTACCTGAGCCTCCTGTTTATGACTGCACGTTTTCTTCTTGGGATCCAGTTTTCCGCTTTTCAGCCACAGATCAGACAGTGGACAGCCTCTTTACACACAACAATTCAGTCGGAGGTCTTTTCACTCAAGAAGAACCATTTAGGCTAATTCTCCTGCGCAGATGTCTAACCACCCATGCACTCTGACCTGCAGCTTACCAAGGGAATTCCAGCTAAGAAGGACCACAATGTCAAATAGGTTGTTAAAACCAGACTGTAGAAATCAGTAGGCTTTTCTAACTGACAGTCAATAACACAGGAAGCTCGGGTTCACAACGTTTTAGTAGTGTACACAGGCAGGCAAAATAATATACAGTCCAAGTATGAGAGTTTTGTCTGACTATATACAGTAAGCAATTTCTTTATATAGTGTTTACAATCAGCTTTTGCCCACCTTACTGACGTGGTCGGTCACAGGGCATTTCCATCACTATGGTCCGCAATATTCTATACATACGTGGGTGCTGAGGTCATGCTTTTAAAATGTTTTCCCATGAGAATAACACAGCCTTGCAAGGCACCTGGTCAATTACAGTGTCCTTCTGTAATTGTAGCTGTTTCAAGGACCCTGGACTGTTCTGATACAATAGTCAGTTCATTTCTTAATACGTTCCTTTGTCTCTCTGGTAAGGAGTTGCACTCTATCTTCGATAGAGCTCACAAGGCCATCTTCCTCAGGGGAAGGGGAGATGTTATGCATGTACATACATTTATTTTTCTGTAACCCAGCAGATAATTAATGCTGAGAGACATAAGCCTGCTGTACTGGTTACTGCCATGGTCAGAGTTCGATCACACTGCAGCTAAGCTTCACCAATTACATGCATGATCATTTCTACTGCCATATTGTACGGTACAATTCAATGCATTATATAGTATTTTGCTTCTAAACTGGCACTTCATATGTGTTTCTATATATATTTTTCTAACAACATCCATCCGGCAACATATGCATGTTGTTCCATCCTTTACCTTGACCGTGTGTATTTGGCCGTCCAACAACGCTACTCTCCACATGTGATGTCCCACCTTCCCCTTCTGTGCCTGTGGCACCCTGTTAGGACATCCTGTTTGGTAGGCACATGTTCCGCTATATGTGTTTGACTTCTCTGCATAGCTAATCATCGATGCGGTGGTTCAACAACCCGACTTGTCCACATGTGTACAGTTATGTGCACCGTGGCGTGTGCAAACCTATATGGTTTGGACGGGTACATACCACATGCAGGATGTACACATTCTGCAGACACATTCACATGCAGCCATTTCCATATCTGTACCTGAGGTGGGTTGGTGACATGTGGGGTACATATTTGCCCGCGTGGCACTGCCTAACACAATACTTCTTACCACATTTCAGGTATGCCCATTGTGTGTAGGTGTGTAGCTGCACAAGGATGCTAGCTGGTTTGGGTGCACAGGCATACATGGGTGGGACTTACATGCTACAATGGGGCTATTGTGTATTACATCTGCATGCATGGGTTCTGCTTCTGGATATTACACTTAGACATACGCCGTCCTGTGTATGCGACAAACACGTTGCTGGGTGTGGGACATGTTGCTATGCACATGTTTGCCTGTGTTTAGGGTATCTTGGTTCCTTCCTGTTGTTATGTCGACACAGCTACCCGGCTGTGTACTCTCACTACTGCTTGTGACCATTATGGTTGACACCTTTTCCAATGCCCATAGTGGGACATCTTTTGTGGAAACATCGGATTTTGCAGGACAACACATACCCACAGCAAGTGGAGTTGACAGAACTTCACTTGTTTGCCATAATATATGCTTATTCTGTTAGCATTTGGGTTCCTTATTCAGTTTCTTATGCCATGTATGTGTTTCATATACAAAATATATGTTTTATGCTACTATTACAGGTATATTGCGGGAATATTTTGGCAGGAAATCTCAGGTCATTTGCCAGTTTTTCGATTTTTGGCGGGACACAACTGTCCAATGAGGGACTGTCCATAGCAAAGTGGGACAGCTGGTAACCCTGGTGACCATGCCCATGTCTCTACTGGGGTTGCCACCTTTTCCAGTGGCCAAGGTGGGACATTTTCGGGACTCACATCAGATTTTACAGGCCGACACATACCCACGGTCACTATATTGCATAGAACTTCACTTGTTTGCCTAAATAAAAGCTTATTGTTGTAGCTGGTTGCTTATTCTGTTTCTTGTGACATTTAGGTATTTCAGTTACGGAAATAACCATTTCATGCAACCATTACATTAAATACGGGATATCATTATGTCCTACAATCTTAGCACATTTGCCGTTTTTAATATTTTTTATCGGGACACAACTGCCCATAGAGGACTGCCCTCGCAAAGTGGGACAGGTGGTAACCTTAGTCGCTACTCCTATGTCGGTGCGGCGCTGACATGCTGCGGTACACCTTCTCTGGGTATGCCCACTGACGGTGCATTGCGGGACAAACACTGTGTTACGCGTATCCTTTGTTCCTTGGACGGGTACACTTAGGGCTTCGTGGGTTGTATTTGCTTCTCCATTTTGTTGGGACGGGTACTATGTTGCATACTCTACGTGCGTTTCATTCTGCACGGGCCCTGGCTGCTGCCATTACTATTATGGGCGGACCGTGGCAGTCAGCACATTAGGTTGCTCATCGCCTGCCGGCTTAGCCACGCCTCCGGACGCATCCTACTTGGGCTCGCTCACGTACACTACGCACGTGTCTGTGGTTGCGGCACGCTCTCATTACTATGCATATGGCGCTACTACGCCGACTATTCACTGCACCGCCGGCGCAGGCCTTACACCGGCCTTGCGCCGAGCTTCATGAATCCCGGGGATTATGCTGAACAGGAGCATCCAATAATTTAGCCTTTACCTGATCTGGCAAATTTTGTTCCTTTAACCATGCATGCCTTCTAATTACTGTGCCAGAGGCAGCAGCCCTACAGGAAGCCTCCAAGGCATCAAATCCACAGTGTAAACCATGCTTCCCAACTTGTTCAGGGGCATGCAATAAGTCATGTAGTTCCTTATCATCTGCACAGGTGGAAATGGAAGTTAGCTTTTGCTTTAAAACAGACAGGAGACATTGCTGATGTTTCAGCATATGAAACTGACAGTTTAAAGCCCTAATAGATAAAGTAGCAGAAGTGTACACTTTTTTGCCCCATCTTTCTAAAGATCTGGAATCCTTCTCAGTGGGAATGGGGTTTTTAGCAGAAGCGGCCTTAACGCCTTTAGGACCCTGAGAAATGGTTTCAGGGTCAGCAGTAGGGTTTTTGAATAAAAACTGGTGGGAATCAGGAACCCTATAGTATCTGTCTGGCTTAACAGGAGCTGGAGGAAAAGAGTCAGGAGTTAAGTTAGCCTCCGAAAAAGCATCATCCACAATATCCAAAATAGGAGGAATAGCCAGGGGCCTATGTTGGGGAAGAAGAAGAAAATCCCTTAGTCTTTTCTTAGATTCCGAGTACTCCTGTCCTTCCCAGTAGAAATGTTCCCTCATTTCATGCAAAGTTTCCCCAAAAGAGAAATCCTCAGGGGGGGAAGCTGAAGGAATGGATTCCTCAGCATCAGAATCCTCATAAGGAGGGAAAGAATATTCCTGGTCAGAAGAAGAAACAGAAGAAACAGAATCCTGATCAGAGGAGTCATAATAAACTTCCTGTCTTGGCCTTTTATCTGGAGGGGGATGTGAACCCCTAATCATAGTAAGTAAGTCCTCCGCCATTTTAAGTAACTGTTTCTGAGACTTGGGAGCCGGATTAGTAGAGGCCTGGGTTGCAGTCTTTGATTTGGAAGGAGTCTTTGCCTTTGTCTTTGGCTTTGCCTTTATAAGAAGATGAGTAGGCCTGAAAACCCCTTGAAGCGGTACCTGCACAGAGGCTCGGACCCATCCGAAGGAGCATTGTCGAAGGTCCAACTGAAATATTCAAAGGCCTAGTTGGCTCCTCGTGGAGTCCGTTTGACTATCGGTTCGAAATGGCCGACAACAGGGGCTGCAAAAGCGCCTCACTGACGGCCAAACCTGAAGCTGTCTCCGCATGCGATATCGTCTGATTTGGACCTCGAGGCCTGTCTTTGTCCTTGCGTCGTTTATGAACTCCGGTAGCGGAACCATATCCGATGACATTTTGTAATTAAAGCCTACGAGTAATGAAAAGCAAAATCGTACCTTCGTTTAACAGTACGTTGATTGAATCTAGCACAAAACTGACAACTAGCTACGTCGTGGTCAGTGCCTAAGCAAGGAATACAGTAAGAATGAAAATCCTTATGAGGTATTTGCTTCCCACATGAAATACAATTATTAACTTTTTCTGACATCGGACTGGAGCAAGAAAAAAGTTTCCCCAACGGGGTACTTAGCTTTGAGTAGGAGAAGAGAGTCTTCGGACTGAAGTTTGATTAGAAAAAATTGTCAGGAGTCAGCCGACCGGCACTTGCAAACTGCTATCACCGCACGGCAAGAAAGACTGTCAGCTTTGTACTCCTGATGCTCTGACGTCAGGGAGCATGGCTGAACAGCCGACGCCGGACCCAGACTTTGGGATTCTGGCCGACCGAGGACTGCCTGCCGGCAGGGTAGAACCCTACAGTCATGACTGCAACAGTGAAACACGATGAACATCATAGTGGGCAAGATTCCATAAAGCTCGTGAAAGCTATTTGCAGACAGCACAGCACACCAAAGGAAGACTTCAGCACACCTCCTGTGGCCGCAATTTCAGAAGACAAGCTAAAGGCAGTCTGACTACATAGCTATTCAGTGTAGGATAATTATGGATTCCACGCATTACCATCTGATTCCAATTGTGCACACACATCACGACTTAAGTGGGACAAACTTGCATGCTGACTCTATCCTGTAATCCTTGGCATATGCTTTACAGACCTCAAGGAATAAAAGGTAATACTACTGAGCTTGCTGAATTCTCTAGCAAAAGAACAAAAAACTACATCAAAATGCAAACTGTTGTTAATGAACTGCATCAGGCTGCAGTGATACAAGCCATAAATGAGGCTGTGACTGTGCACCCTAGAAGGCAGTCAGATGGGTTCAGGCTCCTAGGCAGCGAGACATTTCCCTGTGGTACATTTGACTGGGGACACATGGCTGAAGTGACATTCAGCTGCAGAGAAATATGGCTGTTTGCAAATTCCCTGTGGGCAAAGAGAAGCATACACTGCCATGCCCACAGCTTTAATAACCAAATGTACAGGGGGAAAACAATGTCCATGGTCCCCAAGGAAACATGAGACAACAGGCAATATGGCAGGCTTCAGCAGCAGGCTGGCCAGAGGGCATGTCAGTGGCAGTAAAAATGCGTGCACAATGGGCAGTGCCTTTATAATTGGAGTGTGTGGACCACTTCCCCCTTCACAGTGTCTAGGGAACATTACCTAAAATGCATACTGGAGCATAAGTGTGACTACAGTAGCCTGCAGGATTTCCTCCATGCTGTAGCACACTTCTACATGTTGTAGATATATAAGTATGTACTCTATAATGAGCATAACACTCATTACTTCTTCTGCCACCATACCTTTGGCTATTAAAGCTGTGAGCATGGCAGTGTGTGCTTCTCTTTGTCCACACGGAATTTGCAAACAGCCATATTTCTCTGCAGCTGAATGTCACTTCAGCCATGTGTCCCCAGTCAAATGTACCACAGGGAAATGCCTCGCTGCCTAGGTGCCTGAACCCATTGCACACACATACCTATCAATGAACCAGTACATCCTGAAGCAGACCAAACAGAAAGGGCTGGCCATCTATCAACTGCCAGGCTGTGTGTGTGCAGCAGATGGCAGCATTAAAAACATCATGGCAACACACCCTGGAAGTATCTACAATGCTGCTATATGGAAGGGAAAGTGGAATGAGGGCTGTATTCCAGCAAGGTGAAATACCTGAGGAACTACTACTAGGTAAGTACAAAAATACATCAAGGTGTAATCTAAGGATATCCCTCACAGAATTATCCACTCTGACCAAATGTGTTTTCATTCCCCACAGAAGGTGACTGTGGTTATCCATTTCAGCCGTGGCCAATGACACCATACTGTGAACCATCCAACCCTGCACAGGATGCCTAGAATAGAACACACGCAAGAACCAGAAACACCATAGAGTGTGTGTTTGTTGTACTGAAAGCTAAGTTCAGATGTCTGGACACATCTAGGGGTGCACTACAATACACACCTATGAAGGCAACACAGATGATAACAGTGTGTGTGTCATGCTGCACAACATGCTAACTAGACCACATGGTGGTCTTCCAGCTGCAGGTGTTGGTGAACTACCCCAAGAACCCCAGATGTCTGAAAAGGACATCCCACAGGTATCAGAGGAGGAGCAGGAGGATGGAGGTGACAGAAGTCACAGACATAGGCAACATAGGGTGTGACCACAAGTGCAGGCCCAAGCAACATGGTAGCATCTGACCCACAACTTTGAGTCATAACAAGCCACATGTACATGAACACACAGATTAAATATTGATGTTCAGGTGTTGCCCCATCACAGCAGTGCAGATTGCATCTAATGGTAATTGCCTACTACATGTAAACACTAACCATCAGATGTAATACCATAACCATAATATATTACAAAATGTAAATGTGTCACAACAGAGATCATCAACTTAGGTTAAAACTGACAGGTATGCATACACACTCAGATTGTTGTATCACTGTATGGAAAACAATATGGGACACACATGCTACACAGTCCTATGTCCACAATATAATAACATGAAAAATAGAAACAACACAGGACATAATACAGAACATTTAATAGCCACAAAAATATAACACAGTAAGAAACATCTATGTTTATGACACTTTTGGATGCTCTAACACAGTCTAGGGTGACCTCACTGACATCTCACATCACAGTCCACTCTAACCATGTACAGAAACATACATACATACAACTATTTCAAGCACGGGCATTAATGCCCTTCTAGCTTGCCAATATACCAAAACACTTGTTCCCATAATAAATGTCCAGGCTCTTCTTAAAAATATCTAAACTAGTACTTGCTTTAATGTAATTTGGTAGTCTGTTCCATGCATCAGCTGCTCTGTCAGAGAACCAATTAGTACACCTCTCATTCCTATAGAATTTTCTACATAGAATGTCTGATGATTCTCTAGTACTTTTTGATAACCCCAAACATTCCCAGAGGTAACTGTCACTAAATGCTCTATATACCTGAATAAGATCTCCTCCTAGATACCTGTAAGAGACACTGTACAAGTTCAGATATTTTAGTCTTTCATAATAACTTAAATTTTCACATTCATGGATGCCCTTGGTATATTTCCAGTGTACTCTTTCCAGTTTAATCATGCTTGTTTTCTTATAGGGTTTCCATATTGTTATTCCATACTCAAGTTTGGGTCTAATGTAACTAACAAACAATGAAACATGTAGTCAAGGTTGCTTCACAGAGGAGATTTATTGGGTAACAACATCATTTTGAGGTGAAGGAGCATGACTGCAAGTTGAAGGTCTTCTTGTGACTGTCGGGACCACAGCAGATGGGCCAGCAGTGGAACTTTGTGCATGATGGATGACAGACTATGATGCTCGATGGGCAATGGTGGTTCTGTGGAGAGGTGGCCTGCCTTTCCCATGTTGCAATCTGCTGACCACAATCAGGGCATGCAGAACCCTGCTTGTACTATGGCACTGCTGCTGTACCACAGAGGCCAGGGATTCTACCGACTGTGCCACAGCAAGAATACTTTCATTTTGAGTGGCTAATGCTGCCATTATCTCACCGTGTCTGTGCTCTAATCCAACATGCAGCATAGGAGGATGGTGTGCCATACAATTTGTGGAATGTGCAAGTGCACAGATGTCTGATCAATGAGAATGTAGGGAATATAGCGAATGATCAGTCTAGAGACAGCTGAACAGGAGTGGTATTTGTTTAATATGGAGTGGGTGAGCTGAAGTTGAGGAAAAAGGAATTGATGGTAAAATTCAAGTCACTAAAGTTTTTTTTTAGAAAGGCAGTGGTCTGAGCAGTATGGTAGACTGGCAGCAAATCTAGCAATGTTGTTATATGCAAATTCAAGCTTAGTCAATAGATTTGTCTGAAGGTTAGCGAGGACTGAGGCAGCATATAGAAGGGTGGGTAGATGGTAGGTTTGTGCCAGAGAGAGTTTGGGTTCATTTTTGGGGAACGTTTTATTTTTAAACAGTAGGCCATGTTTTGGAGTGTCTTTTTAATGCAGTTTTGGATATGTACATCAAATTTAAGTTGATCATCAATTATAACTCCTAATAGCTTAGTGTGGGGTTCAGCCTTGATAGTTGTGTTGTTAAGTGAGGTGAGAGTGAAGGTGGATTTGAGGTGTTGGAGGGATTTAGTTTGAAAAGCAGGACTTTAGTTTTGTTAGGGTTAAGAAGGAGTTGATTAGAAGTTAACCATCTTTTAACTGAGTAGAGAGATTCTTGGGTAAGAGTGAAAAGATGGGGTAAATTGTCAGAGGTGGAAATTATTGTAGAGTCATTAGTGTATTGTATTAAGAAGGAGTGAGGACAAGCTTGATAGAGGTCGTTAGTAAAAATGTTGAATAGAATGGGTCCAAGGATGGAGCCTTGGGAACCTCGGTGTAGACTGGAAGGAAAGGGGAGGTTGCAGAGAGCCATTTCACAGACTGAAATTTATTAGAGAGGTAGCTAGAGAACCAGCACAGAGTACAGTTGAAGAGATTAAGGTTAGATAGTTTGGATAGGAGTGGGTTGTGAGAGACAGTGTCAAAGGCTTTAGAAAGGTCAAGAAATATACATGAGACTAATCTATTGTTGTCCTGAGATTAAGAGATATTGTGTAAAAGATATTAGTGCTGTGTCTGTACTGTGCTTAGGGCAAAAGCCACACTGAGGAGATTTTTTTGTAGTAGATGAGCAAGAAGCTGTTTATGAATATATTTTTTCAGGAATATTTGAAAGGGGAGACAATATAGCAATATGTTTGAAATTAGAGGGGTCAGTGGAGTTACCTCTCGTATACAGAGGAAAAACATAGAATTTCTTCCAGATTTCAGGGACTATGTTTTCTTGGGTCTAATTCACGTCGTCGTAAGCCGACAATATCGAATACGATATTGTCGGCACGACAATGTAAAAAGTCCAGAACATCGCGCAGGTAAACAGAAATCTCCGTAAGGGGGAGATTTCTGTTTACCTCAATGTAGTGTAGTCTCGGAGTTAGTATATTTAAGTAGGGGGGTGTGGGGGGTGCAGGGGGCTTGCCCCCCTGCCTACGCTAGTTAGTTTTTTTTTTTGTAGTGATTTTTTTTTTTTACGTTATTCGAAATTTTACTACTTCAATCAATAAAGTTTGACCTTTATTGATTTGATGTAGTAAAATTTCAATAACGTGATATAGACGCATTTTCTTGGATTGATCTGTTGATAAGTATGCGGATGGGATATGCAACAGTTTTTGCCTCATGTTTACAGAACAGAGGCGGTAAATTATCAGCAGAGGTGGAATCTGGTTTGAGTTTACTGATTTGCGATCTGATATAGGTAGTGGAGATGGGCTTAAATGTAAAGGAGGTTGAGTGAGTGGATGGGGGAGAAATAGAGAGGTAGGTATTTGTGTCTTTTTTAGTTAATTTCTGGATTGAGTCAATAAAGAAAGTGTTAAGAAGTGTGTCAATTTGTAAGGCAGAGCAATCTTCCCTGGGATTAGATGCAGAGGGTTACCTGGGTGTAGCAGCTTGTGGAGAGTATTCCAGAATTTCTTGGAGTTAGAGTGAATGTTTATTTGCGTTTTTTTTTTTTTTTTTTTTTTTTTTGTCGAGGTTGACTTGTTTTTTGTAAGGTTACATAGTTCTCTGTAGCCCTGAAAATTGTAGGGGTATTTGTGCTTACTCTAGTTATTCTGGGCACTATCTCTTTTGCATGAAGGAATGAGTGTCTTAAGTTATCCAAGGTGTAAAGTTAGATTTAATTCTAATTTTTCTGATAGGAGCTAGGGAGTTTAGCATGTGAAGAAAGATGCTATTGAATTGTAGAACAGCTTCTTCAAGAGAGAGAGACTCTGAAGGAAGGACCAATTAATAGTGGAGAGTATTTGATTAAAGGGGTCAAGGTTGAAATTAGACAGTTGGTGACAGTCTTTGTAGAGATGGGATTTGTACCCTTGGAGGAGTATCACTGGACAGAGGTAAGGAGGTGATCACTTAGGGAATCAGGTAGTGTGAAGGGATTGTCGTAAAGGTTGGGGTGAGAGGTGAGGATCCAATCAAGTGTAATGCTAGTATCAGAGCGTACATTCAGGCGGGTGGGGGTTATACGTTGGGAGAAGTCAAAATGTTTAATACTAGCATTTGGAGAGTCAGAGGACAGAGAATTCCAGTCAATGTTAACATCTCCCAGTATAATGGTTTCATAAGAGATTGCATTTGAGATCCAGGACAGAAAATGTTGAAGGATAGAGATAGGTTCATAGGTAAGTACTAGGCTATCTGCCCAAGGGCATTTATATGCCTAGCCAGCGTGTGTTGGCTTTCAACACCCCCTTAGATTAGTTCCCTGTGCCTCTGGCCAGCAAAGCCATTAGTTCCCTGCATCTCTGTCCAGCAGAGCCACTGCAGTGATCCCCGGGGTAAATTTTCTGTTTCCCATCCACCCATCAAGGTTTTTCTTGAAGAGAGCCAGTGAGGGGCTCTGCCTGATGTATATTGGAACCTTGTTCCAAAGCATCCTCTAGCACATCCTATTTATCGTTGTGGTAAGGTTTATATCCCTAGAGCGTGTGGCTCTCAGGGATTTGTTTTTTTTAGGTGGAGCATATCCATCAATTCTGGGTTGGATATGGTCTTGTATGTCAAGCAGAGATCACCTCTGAGTACGTGGTATGCAACCGAGTACAGCTGGAGTTTCTTTAGTCGGGTTGCATAGGTCATCTGTTTGAGGCCAGTAATCCTCTTGGTGAGGTACTTTTGTTGTCTTTCCAGCTGTTGCAGGTGTCTTTTAAGGTACATCCCAAATGGGGCTTTGTATTCTATAATGGGTCTAATAAGTGATGAGTAGAGAGGCACAATAACCTCCTTTGTTCTGGATGAGAACCCTTTTGAGATTAGGTAGGCCACATAAAAGGATTTTTTAACCACCTTGGCAATATGATTATCAAAGGAGAGATTGCTATCTACTTGGGTCCCCAGATCCCTTATTACTTTTTCTGTATTTAGGGGATTACCACCTATGTGGCGGTTCGCGGGTACTTTGTTTTTTCCAAAGGGAATGACTATGCATTTTTTGGCATTCAGCTTGAGGCCATGATTTTGACACCAGGTATTCGTCTCAGTGAGACCCTTCTGGAGGGTGTCTGTATCAGCCGGAGAATCAATTACGGCCCCTAGTTTGCAGTCGTTTGCAAACTTGGTCAGCCAAAGTCCTCCTGTGCTTGCCTGTACCTCTGAGAAGTATATACCAAACAGGAGGGGTCCTAGGACTGAGCCCTGGGGGATGCCACTTGTAACTGGTTTAGAGTCGGACCTAGAGTCTGCAACTCTCACCGTGTGGGTTCTGTCCATGAGCCAATTTGCAACCCGTCTCATGACGTAGGGTTAATGTTCAGGTTGGTGAGTTTGTCTATAATACCAGAATGGGGAATGGTGTTGAAAGTCTTTGCGAGGTCTAGGTAGGCTGTGCGGACCTTCTTACCCTCATCTAATGCATTGGTAACTGTCTCAAAGAAGTCCACCAGGTTTAAGAGGCATGATCTGCCCTTAACAAAGCCAAACTGCGTGGGGTCCAAAGTTTGAAGTTTCCCAATGTCTCTGTTAATGAGTTCCATGATGATGCGCTCCATAGCCTTGCAGACCAGGCGAGTCGGGCTTATAGGGCGATAGTTCCCGGGGTCCGTTGTGGCACCACCTTTGTGGAGTGGGATAACTGTTGCTGTGTGCCACTCTGTGGGTACGTAGCCTGTTGAGTGGCTGAGTTTGAACAGTGTGTTTAGGTGAGTGGTTAGTTCATTTTGGAGCTCTTGTAAGACACAGCCTGGGACACCGTCCGGTCCCATTGAGGCTGTGTTTTTGGCTTTAGATAGGGCTGTTTTAACCTGTGTGTCAGTGATTGCGGGGGTCTTGCATTCTTCTGGTATGGTTATGGGCCCTTTAGGGGGTGAGAGGGGTGTGACGTTTGCACTGAACCTGTCTGCCAAAATGTTGGCAATATCAGTCGGTTCAGTGTATTTTGTGCCATTCTGCACCAACTCAGAGCAGATCTGAGAGTCTCCACTTAGGTTCTTGACATAGCTAAAGAATGCTTTGTGGTTACCTTTGGAGTCCTTAGCATGTTGTTTCCTGAAGTTATATAGATAGTAACTATGGCTTTTTATGATTGTTCAATTTGCAGTTTAATATGAGGACTTGAGGGTAAAAGTTGGGTGGGGAGAAAGATAGAGAGGACAGAGGGTGAGGTGGTCTGAGTACAGTACTGATACACCTTCCTCTTTTTTCACGGGTCTATCCTGGTGAAATATATTATAGCCAGGGGTAAAATTTCATTATCAGATATATGGGGTTTTAGCTATGTTTCAGAGATTGTGTGAATGTTGGGGGTGGAGAGATATTCGGGCATGTAGTTCAGTGACTCTGTTTAAAATATTTTGAATTTTGACTGAGAATATAGTAAGATTTCTGGAAGGAGAGGAGGTAAAAGTCTGAGAGGAGGAGTTTGAAGGGGAAGGGGTTCTGGGTTGGGTAGGGAGTGAGGAGTTGGAGACTGGTCCCGGATTAGGGTGTACATCTCCAGATAGTAGAAGGTATAGCATAGGGAGTGTTGGACATGAGTTGAATAGGTTAAAATAGAGATATATTGGTTTTATTTTGGGTGAGAGAGAGTTTTAAGAAGGGATTAGTTTTATTTTAAACAGGTGGGTGTCCTTGTGGCAGTAAACAGCAGGGATAATATGGAACGAGTAAGCTGCTGAGAGATAATTTTGAGGGTAGGAAACTGTAGGAGTAGGGGTGATGTAAGTTAAAGTGTCATGGTAGGAAGTAGAGTTAGAGAAAAAGACAAAGAGAACTGTAGATAGGAGATGTACCATGGTGTAAAGGCAGGCAGATATTAGTTATCAGACATGTATGATAAGACTGGGAAGAGGTTAATAGGAATGTCAGGATATAATAGTTATTAGGTAGACAGTAAGGAGGTAGGGTGGGACTGAGACATGGGCGGAGTGTAGTATAGAGGAGGAAGAGAGACTGGATAGGTGGGCCTGGGATGAAATAGGTTGTGGCAGGAGGGACTGGAAAGGATGGATAGAGTATAAATCCAAAGTATGTGGGGGGGTGTGGGAATGGGGGTAGGGTAGGAGAGCAGAGTGAGCCTGGGCATAGCAAGGGTGAACAGAGCAGGTTGGACTAACTGGCAGTTGACGGCAAGAAAAAAACAATAGGTAAGCAGAGCTGCAGGTAGTGTATCAATTTGAAAAGTTAAAGAATACTGGAGTTAGCTAAGGACAACAGAGCAAATGAAGTAGTTCAAGAGGTTGGGAGGCAGCAGATAATCTAGGGGTGAGAGTGTAAGGTAAAATGGAAAATATGCAAGAGGAGAGTTAAGTACTAAATAGGAGGGGTGAATGCTAAGTACTGGCTAGATGATGTACAGGCAGTGTATTCACTAATACAGATATCAGTGAAGCGACTGAGGAGTGACATACATTAAAAAGCATTGATATGTACAGTTACTGAAGGGTCCAGTTTTTACCCTGTTTGTACTTTGACTGTAGGGATGGGTGGCTTTTCTTCAGCTTTGTGGTTGAACCAAGGTTAATAACCTAGGAAGTAGAAAGGAGCAAAAATAGAGACGTGAGTTAGGAGTGGGAGGCTTCCATAGGAGTTAGACTACAAGGTGAGATGAGATACTTAGGAGGATTAGGAGGAGAGTGGGAAGGGGAAAGCTGTGAGTACAGACAAATATAGTTACTATGGTACAGATTAAATATGTCAGTTATATCTAGAAAGGACAAGACATCAAAGGGTTAGTCTAAAAAAGAAAATAAAAATAGCTAGTAGTATGGAAAGAATGGAGAGAGAGATGGTGTTCCCCAACTAAAATTAGTGTAGTGGTTGCTGCAAATTTAAACTATATCTAAAATATATTAGAGTACACAGAGTGGCTACAGGTACATCAAACAAACTAGTAGTACTTGCCAAAGCTGATTAACTACAGTACTTGTGAAAACGCAAAACCAAATTCTAATAAATAGGAGCGTTATTAGACTGAGATTGCATGAGCTTATTCTGGACAGAACAGTTTGCATTAGCTTAAGCTTATCTGAAAGACATTTGGCATACCATTAACTAGCTTTGTAAATAAAATAAAAATGGAGAGAAACAGTTGGTATTCTCACAAGCATATCACCAGGACCTGGAAAGGAGAGCAAGGTAACTACAGTGGAAAAAGATGGTGTGGAACACTGATAGGGAAAGTTAAATATCAAAGGGCATTATGGGAGAGTAAAATAGCAAGTAAAATTATAGTGGAGAGCTACAGTGGAAAAGATAGCACAGGGTGCTAGTAGAGAGAGATAGGTGCTATATGGCAGTGCGGGAAAGTAAATAACAGAAGTAAAGCAATGGAGGAGTGTAGAAGGGACTGCATGTGGCCGTATTCCTTGTTTGCCAGACCAACTGACAGCTGATGGCAAGAGAAAAACAGTCAGTAGATCTGCAGGTATGTATCAATTTGAAAAGTTAAAGAATACTGGAGTTAGCTAAAGACAGCACAGCAAAGGAAAAAAGTAGTTCAAGAGGTTATCTGTGCTTAGTTTCATCGCATGTACCTTCGGCTTTGCATTCCATTCCCCTATCCTTTGCCAAAGTTCTTGCTCAGAGTCTGCCTGTAATGCCATATCATCTGCATACAGCAACTTTGTTGATCTCTCCCCTCTGACCTGTTTGCTAATGTGTCCATCACCAGTATGAACAGCAGTGGACTCAGAGCTGAACCCTGGTGCACACCCATTCTCACTGGGAACCTTTCTATGAGACTGAATATTGTTCATACTTGAGTCATGGGGTCCTTATACAGAGCCTGCACTAGTTCTACCAATGTTTCTATCACTCTGAACCACCACAGGACTGCCAAAATCTGTTTTCTTTGGACCTTGTCATATGTTTTCTCCAAGTATAGGAATGCCCAGTTGGACTCTTCCCTCACCTCTAACTTCTTCTCAACTACCTGCCTCACTGCAAACATCAGGTCAATTGTGCTACATCCTAATATGAATCTGAACTGCTCATCTACCATCTTACATTCTACTACCCTGTGTATCCATTTGTCAGTCACCATCTCCAGAACTTTCATGCAATGTGTCAGGAGTTTGATGCCTCTGCACTGCCCACAGTTGTGGATGTCCCCTTTCTTCTTGTACACTGGCACAAGTATGTTTATTCTCCAGTCATATGGGATGCACCTTTCTCTCCACACTGCTATGACTACCCTCAGAAGCCATTTCTCCCCTATCTCACCCAGCATCTTTAGCATATCTGCTGTGACCTCACCTGAGCCTGCTGCTTTCATGACTTCATTTTCCTTAGTGCTATTCTTACTTCTTCTATGGTGGGCTCCTTTTCTTCACTCATTGTGGGCTGTTTCTGGGACAGTACAAGTTCTGTGGGGTTTTCTTTATTCAGAAGCTGCTGCTAGTACTCTTTGTATCTGCCATTGATGTGAACAGGTGAGCAGGTTATTTCTGGCATCCCTTATAAAGGCTGTCTGACTATCTTTATCTTTCTTTCTTTGCCTGATATAGTTTCTTTGTGCCACCTAGTGAGTCACTTTCCAGAAGCTGGTAGACTGCCTCTGATGCTCTGTTCTTTGCTATTGCAACTCCTTTCTTAGCTTCTTTGTTAGCCAACCAGTATTCCTTCCTAGCCTGGTCAGTGTTTTCTATCTCCCGTTTTTTCCTGCGCTCCTTTTTTCTTTTGATAACTTCCTGGACTTCTGCATTCCACCACCAGCATTCCTTATGTACATTATCTCCATACATGGCTCAACCATGTATCAGTTCTGTAGTCCTCACACATGCTGTTTTAAGGTGCTGGCATTCTTCTTCTTCAACTCCACTTATTTCCTCCTCTTCTTGGGGTTCTAGAGCCCTGAGTAATCCCTTCCAGGCAGATCCTTTGCATATTGAGCCAGCAGTGATAACAACTGTTTTAAGAAGCATCATTGAGGAATTACCCATAACAGCAACAGCACATTTTTATCAGCTTTGTTAGGAAATATGAATTAAGAAATATCTATAATATCAACATAACATAGTACATACAGATAGTGGGAGAATCCTTCAGTTCCTGTAGTTACACCACAGAGTGCAAGGAATTACCAGTAAGAATTGCAGATGATCTGTAAATCTGCCTTTATAAACTGTTCAAATTTGTAATGTAAATCTGTCTATACAACTGCATATGAGAATGAAATTAATTAATTAAAATAGCAATACCTGTATGCGTAAATGGCAATCAAACATCAGTCCAGTAACTTACAACTTCTGTTATAGCTCGGATTTTGAGTAAAAATTCATTTAAACAGGTACCTTAGGAAATTACTGACTTTAACAGATGTAATAATCACCAAAACAGAAATGCTACCAATTGCCAATGTACCTCTCACTCCAAATCACAGAAACAAAGTATACCTAATGTGCACCCCCCTCCAAGTACAATTTGTCCCATACATAATTAATGAGGTTCATTAAAATTCTAGGTTTTGGAATCCCATTTTCACACCTCTGTATAAATTGCCTACATGCATACTAACACTCAGGTGTACTGCGTTAACACCAAATAGGTATCGATAAATGGTATCGTGTGGCACATGCTTGTTATCTGCCAGTGATGTGATAACATGACATCAGCACCATTTTCAACTATTAATTGATTTTGATATATTTACAGATCAGACCATTGCTAACTGCTGAGTGAGACTTCAGCCAGCATTTCTCCGTTTTTGCATTTTTCATGCATTTTCTATTGCAGAATCATGATGGCTACTTTGAGTAGGCTGAGACATGTCCATGCACCCAACTGGACTGAGGAGGAGACCATCCAACTGTTGACTGCATATGTTGGAGTAGAGCATCAGATGAGAGCCAGGCCAAGGAAATTCTCAATGATAGATATATAGAACTGGATTGCGATGGAGCACTGAAAATGGACAGAGATCGACTGCATTGGACTGCAGGTTTGTCAACATTATGATTACCTGATTTCCATTCCTGTTAATGTTTCTGAACACAGTGCTGACATGAATGAACTTTTTCAAACTGTTTACCTACATGCCCAGCACATACTTTGAAATCCTAAGCTAGGATCCATATTAGTAGACCATACACCATCCAGGTGATGTCATAAAACCAAGACTTGTCACTGCATTTATAACATACATTTGCTGTTAAGATGGATTAGCTATGCAGGTAGCTCTCAAAGTTAAAGCTTGGATGCACATTGTAGTGGCAGGTTTGAATCCCATGTCCAATGTCTGCATTCAATGATGTTAAAACCTGTATGTAACACTGAAAAATGTGTATGGTGATTATTTAACTTTCTTCAGGAATAAATTGTCTAGAAACTGTTCTGAACAAGGTATATCACTTTTATTTGAGGAGTACATCACTCATAGTTTTTCTTTTCTGCTTTTGGGTGATGAAGACTGGAACAGGAATTGCACTTTTTTCATCAAGCAGATGCACTAGACTGAGGAGCAATAATGGAGAGAGGTACATTGATTACCTTTTATGTTTTATGAAATGAAATGCATCTGATCCTTTTTACAGGCCTATAGTTTTCACATTAACATGATTACTTAGAATGCAGGAATACCTATCACGCATCAGTACTCAGTAAGGTAAGTGAAATTACTACATTATAGCTGTGCTTACAACTGTGATTGAAATCCAAAAATGTTGAACTAACATGTAACATTAAGCCATTGTTTCAGCAAAAAGTTTTTGAACTGTACTCCACTAAATAACAGTTGGGTTGGTGCATCTGTCACACATTTGTGAGGTGGATGTTTTCCATAAAAGTGCTTTGATTGCTGTTTATAATGCAGGGTTTGGCACACTTGTATGTGTGGCTGTGTTGTCCAGTACATGATCTGTTGTGTATAACCTGCCTATTCACAGACTGAATGGATGTCTGTAGTACTTGCAATGCTGTCTGCTGTGTGGCATGCCCTTCATTTCAATATTGGTACTGCATCTGCTTACAGCAACACCTCAGGTGTTTTTATTAAAACCCATTTATAGCTAAGGTTTACTTACACTTGTGCAGAGAGACATTTCTTTGCAGCGGTTCATAATCAGCAAGCATCATCATCAGGATGTTTGCATTTTGCAGTTTGATTAGTACTCATTTTTGGTAGGTAATATATACAGCTGTACACATATAACAGTGTTAGTAAAACATATATTACATTTTCATATGTCACAGGCTGTGGTTATTGAACAGATAAAATATTTGTTACTCTTGTATTCATTATATTGATGTGTGTTTAACCAATTATCATGCTGCCTGGCTCAGGTGTTTGTTTGGGAGATCACTTGTGAGGTCATCTGTGAGTCTCAGACCCATAAACCTGGTCCCTCTGGTTCAAAAGTATTGTTTGTGTGCTCCACTTGTGTTATTCTGCCAACATGCTGATTCCCATATAATTGATTAGAATGTATATGCAATCTTGTGAATGCATACCATGCAGCTATAATGCTTATGTGTTATTGTCATGTGACACATCTGTTTCAATATGTGCATGACACACATTAATACATTATACTTTCTTCCCACATTCAGCTATCCATGCACTGTGGTAGTTAACCTGCAGCTAGTGTTGCAAGGCATAACCTGTAAACATGTGTTTTACTGAGGACAAACACCAGACAACATATGTTGTCTATAGTCCAGCACTGACACTGTGGTATGGCTTGGAACTGTGTATTGCCATATCACATAACAGACAAACATGTCATTCTCCATGTGTTTTGGGTGACAAGATGGCCCACTGTCATGATGTGGTGTCCTGTACCATGAGTTGGCAGTATTGATGCCATGTGGTATCATGTACCATCATACCATGTCTATGTGCAGTCCTGCTTTTCTGACTTCGTCAAACAGCAATGTAGCATTAATCTGTACACAGTGGTACAGACAATTTATTATTTAACAGTAACTTACACCGTGTTTATTGTATCTTAAATTTCCACAACCATTACTTATTCACATAAGTTTACACCTTCCGCAAATAGTTGTACATATTAACTGAATGTACATGTGTCTGCACATAATCGGATTCATACTGACACACAATTGTGCCTTTGACATGTAAGCATTTACTGACTTACCACTGATGTGCTGTAATAATGCTCACAGGAGTGTCCTCTGCTTAGTAATCAGATGGTGAGTAGCATACATCTGTGTTTGTTTGTTCAACATTTGCATAACAGTAGATGCGTATGTGCTTGAACTTCTTAGCTTGCTTACCTATGCATGTTGCTGTTACATGATTGCACATTACTGTGTAAGTGTGATTTATAAATGGCCAGTTCTGTGGACATTAACATTCAAAAAGAACAAATCCAAGGCAAGCACGTTGGTGAAGTGTAGAGTGATAAAAGTCCAAAAACGAAAAAAAACAAATCAATCTTCCACAAAAGTTCACTGATGAAGGACTATTTTGTCTGAAAGCTTTGTTCAACATTAAACTATTTGCGTTTGTGGAAGATTGGTTTGCCTTTTTTTTGTTTTTGGACATTAGCATTCACTCAGCCCATGTGACATACATTTTCCATTTGGTTAAATGTATTTTGGCTTGGCTTTTACAGCACCCTGTCACACAGGAAGCCTTTTCCTCTGTTGAAACTTGGTTATCAGATGCCCAATTAATACTCAACCCAAACAAAACTAAACTACTCATCTTCCAACCCACGAAACATACTCAAAACAAATCTCACTTTAACATCACAGCAAAAGACAACACCACTATATACCCAACTGAACACACCAAATTGCTAGGAGTGGAAATAGGCAATAAACTAAAATTTGACATTCACATATCCAAGACCATAAAAAAGTCCACAAAAAACTAGGAGCATTATACAGAAATAAGCAACTTCTCACCAAAGCAGCAAAGATTTCAATAGCAAATTCCCACCTTATCTCCACCCTACTTTATGCCTCTCCAATATATACCAACCTAAGGCAATGCGATCTAAACAAGCTAGAGACCTGCTACAACAAAATCACCAAATTCACCACAGGGGCATCCTACCGTAGTCACCACTGTCTCTCACTTGCTGAACTGGGCTGGCTTGAACTCCCTCACCTCCTTCAATGGTATCAACTCTCACTCGCCCACAAACTAGCAAACCATCCACTAAATGTCCCATCCTTTCAGAATCTACTCCAACCCTGTCGCACCACCAGACCACTAAGATCCAGCAACAAAAATAATTTGCAGATCACTAAAGCCAGTAACCTTGCTGGTGAAGCACTATTCTCTTACGCCATAGCCAAATTATGGAACTCCCTCCCACCCACAATTACCTCCATACCATCATGCACCCACTTCAAAACTTTACTAAAAGCGCACCTAAAAACATGCTGGCTATGCCCTTGCAACTCCCACTCTAATATCACCCACCCCATCCAACCACTACCTTTCTTTCCACTCCACTAACTACCTTGATTATAGCAAGCTCAGATGCTCATAAGCCTAGTACTTATTATACAGCAGGAACTTCTTATTGTAACATTTGTTAATGTCTGTTATGTACTTCACAGATAAAGATTCTAGTTGTCTACTGATGTACTATGTTCTTCATCTGTAAATATGTTGTAAGTAATTGCTATTTTATGCTGTTAATCGCTATATAATCCAATGTAACTACTGTCTGTTTATTTTAACTGTGGAGCTTTTCTCCCTGGGCCTCCGCTGAAAATGGACCTACGTCCAGTCGGACACTCCTGGTCAACAAGTATAAATAAATAAATAAATTGTGATAATCTTTCCATAACTTTGCTAATGTACAATGCGCTTTGACAACCATTTTTCATTACTTAAGGATTACTTGCTGCTTTGTTTAGTGCAATGCTGCTACTGTGATACTCCCTTGTGTGCTGAGCTATTTTGAGTTTATTGTGGTACATTTATGTATTACACCAATATCTGCAAGTTCAGCACTGATATCTGAATGTGCCAAAATCCACAAACTTTACAGAATTCGGCCCAGTGCATATAAAATTTATAAAGTCAAAAATAAAACAGTAATGCCATATTAAGGAATGTAAAGAATGAACAATAAGTCTGTCACTTATTGTTCTAACAAAAGTAAAGAAAATCATAAAGCATAAAAGGAAGAGAATTTTTTTAACATCTAAGAGTAAAAGATTTATCCCAGAGAATAATGGAATTAAAATTCCCAGTCACAAGCTGTGCTGTCTCAAAGGAAAATGAAGTAAGATACGCCATTGGAATGGAAATGGAACTGGCATCAGGAGGGCTTGCAGATGATGTTCTGTTTAAAATAATCAAGCAGGATGATTCAGACTGTTTCATGGTCTGAGATGGTAGATAACATTTTCAGAAGTGCTGAGGATGGTAATGTTGAGAAAGAACCAGGTGATGTGGCAGCAGATAATGCAACAGTTAAGACTTATGTAGCAGTGACAGAAAGTTTAAGAGGAAAGCAGTGATAAACTCAGAAAGTGTCTGGTTTTGCGGCAGAGAAAAAATGCAGCAATTAGAACATGTAAGTAAATAAGTAAGTAAGCTGTAAGTAAAACTGCTTTTAAAAAGAAGAGAAGGCCAACTGTCAGAATAAATGAGACTGTAACATACATATTATGTATGGAAAATTCTGGTAACTGTTCTGGGATTTAAAGCTCAAGAAATCTGGTATTTTATACATATAAGAAAAAAGACTTTTTGTGGTTTAACATCTGAATCTGGGGGACTGATGATGAAATTTCTGGAAATGTGCAACAAAGAAGGATGTCTATTAATGGGATAATCATTTATTTTCTGGTAGCAACTTAAATGTTATTTATTTTTTTTTTTACAGTTTCAAGCTGATGAACTGGAATAATTTAAAAAAAAACCATGCAGGGTTTGTGCGACACTGTTAATATAATTGTGAAAGTTAGAGATGAGAGGAAGTTACGGAATAGAGAGTGGAGGTTGGAAGCTGTTTCAAAAACATGGTGAAACACTTGTCAAGTGTTATTTTCATGACTGGTCACAGGGGGACACTAGGAAATGATGGCCAACCTAAATCATGTTTCTTTTGTGAGGGACTTTTCATTTATTAAAGACTGCAATAGATACAATGTAACCAGTGCAAAGAAGTAAGGACATACAGCAAGAAGGTATGTGGCTGAAAGCAGGATAGGGGAGCAAGGGCATACAGCAAGAAGGTATGTGGCTGAAAGCAGACTATGTAAAAAAGGGACACTTTTGGATGGACTGTCAAAAGAAAACAGTAAATAAAGAAAAAGAAGGGGAAACGGAAGAATATGCACACAAGGAAGGACAACAAAAGGCTGAGGAGAAGGGTGAACTAGGTGAAGAAGAAACTATAGAAGAAGAAAAAATATAGAGGGGAAAACGAACAGAACATCTGCATGCAGAAAGACAGGTCAGAAGAAAAGATTATTACAAATTTTTTTTTGAAGTTCAAGTCAGTGAAAATCTGATTCTGAGGATCAAGGATTATTTGTACATCAACACAGGAAATATATTCAATAGGGGAATGAGTAAACATAACAAAATGAAAATATAAAAATGTTTCCCTTAAACTTAAAAGGAAAGAAAAGCAAAACTTTTACAGCACTTTAAGTAGATATAACCGGTATTATCCATAGGTTCATAGGTGTGTACTAGGATAATTGCCTTGGGGCCTTTACAAGCCTAGCCATAGGATTACGCTAGCATCATGCAACCCGACCTTAGTTCCCAGTGCCTCTGTCGAGTAGAGCCACTTGAGTTATCCCCGGGGTGAATTTGCTATTTCCCATCCACTCATCAAGATTCCTCTTAAAGAGGGTCAGCGAGGTGCTCCGCTTGACATGTAGGGCAAGTCTATTCCATAGCATGGGCAGTCTCTGGGTTATGAACCTGTCCCTCCAGTATGTTCTGTTGATTGTGGTGATGAGGTTGAGGTCTCTGGAGCATGTGGTGTGGAGGGATTGGGATTTCTTTAGATGTAGCATTTCTATGTAAGTCAAGCAGAGATTGCCTCTAAGTAGACGATATGAGACAGAGAATAGTTGGAGTTTTTTTAGTCTGTCCACAAAGGACACGTGTTTAAGGCCTAGGATCCTCTTTGTGAGGTACTTTTGCGGCCTTTCCAGTTGTTGCAGGTGTCTATTGAGGTACATGCCAAATGGGGCATTGTACTCAATGACAGGCCTAATGAGGGAAGAGTAGAGGGAGACAATGACCTCTTTCTTCCTGGATGCAAAACCCTTAGTAATGAGATGTGCCACACAGAAGGACTTTCTGACCACAGTGGCAATGTGGTGATCAAAAGAGAGGGTGCTGCCAACCTGTGTTCCCACATCTCTTATAACACCTTCTGCATTCAGTGGACTACCATCAATGTGGTAATTCATGGGAACTGGGTTTTTCCCAAAGGGGATAACGACACATTTTTTGGCATTGAGCTTAAGGCCATGGTTCTGGCATCAGTCATTGGTCTCAAAGAGGCCATTCTGTAGGATGTCAGCATCACTTGGGGAGTTAATAATAGCTCCCAACCTGCGAAGTTTGCGAACTTTGTCAGCCAGAGTCCCTTCATGTTGGCCTGGACTTCAGAGAAGTAGATACCAAACAGGAGAGGAGCCAGGACAAACCCTGTGGGACTCCACTCATGACTAGTCAGCAATCTGACTTGGAGTCAGCTACTTTCACACTGCGGGTTCTATCTGTGAGCCAGTTTGCAATCCACCTAATGATATAGGGGTTGATGCCTAGCTTAGTGAGTTTTTCTATGATTCCTGAGTGGAGAATGGTATCAAAGGCCCTGGCCAGATCAAGGTAGGCTGTATGAACCACCTTGCCTTCATCCACAGCTCTAGTGGCTGACTCAAAGAAGTCGACCAAGTTGAGCAGGCATGATCTACCCTTCACAAAACCAAACTGTGTGGGATCCAGAGTTTGGAGATTCCCTGTATCCTTGTTTATTAGGTCCATGACGATGTGTTCCATAGCTTTGCATATCAGACTCATCAGGCTAATGGGGCCATAGTTCCCAGGGTCTGTAGTCACTCCTCCTTTGTGGAGAGGGATGACTGTAGCAATGTACCATTCGGCAGGGACAAAGCCTGAGGTGAGTCTGTGATTGAACAGGGCACACAGGTGAGGAGCCAGTTCACTCTGTCGTTCATGTAGATCATAGCCAGGGATATTGGTCCCACAGAAGCTATATTCTTGGCCTTGGACAGTGCTGCTTTAACCTGTGCAGCAGTAATACTGGGTGCCTGGCAATCTACTGGTATTGTGATTGGTCCTTTGGGGGGGGGAGAGGGGTTTAAGTTGGCACTGAATCTGTCAGCCAGTATATTGGCAATATCTATTGGCTCGGTATAGGAGGTACTATTGTGCAGTAGCTCAGAGCAAATCTGGGTATTGCTGTGGAGATTCTTTACATAACTATAGAAGGCCTTGTGGTTGTCTTTACTATCTGCTACAATTCTGTTTTAATAGCTAGCTTTAAAGGATTTGATAAGGGATCTCAACTTTTTGTTGAGGCTGATAAGGGAGTTTTTCCAGTCTTGGGACTTGACCTTATTCTGCATCAGTTTCCTCCTTCTGTTGTAGAGTTTGTTTATGGCAGGGGACCACCAGATTGGCTTCCTTTTTTTGGAGGAGAGTGTCTTGGTTCTATTGGGTATGGTGAGATCCATGCATTTGTGTACGTGTTTGTACAGTGCATTGGTGTATGATTCAGCAGTCATGCAACTATTCTCCATTTCCATGGGTCCGTGAAGTTAGCCGCCTGTTTTTAAGAGCCCAAAATTAGCTTTGAAGTAGTTTTTCATGGTGGTTACCTTTGTGGGGGGGGGGGGTGAGGATTTCCAAGGTGATTAGTTTGTGGTCGGATCTAACCAGGGAGGAGCTGACTATAGATGTAGAGCAACATATGCCCATGTTAGTAATGACCAGGTCAAGGATGTTGCTACCTCTAGTGGGGGTAAGAATGAGTTTGTCCAGGGCACTGGAATTAATAAACTCCAGGAAATGTTCGGCAAGTGTATTGGTACATGAGTAGTTTTCCTAGTTAATGGAGGGATAGTTGAAGTCGCCTAGTACGACAGTGTTAGGTTGGACCCTAATATTCTCCAGGGTGATTAGGAATGTGAAGTCTGAGTCTTGCGACATGGTTGGGGACCTATAGCAGGCTACGACCTGAATTGCTGTCTTACCCAGTGTTAGCTGCACCTGAAGTATCTCTGATGCGTTATGTTGGGCTACCACTCTGGAGGTGTGCAGATACTTTATGAATATGGAAACACCACTACCTTTGGAGCTTCGATCCAAGTTCTGGGGCCAAAAGTTGTGGAAAGAGTTATAGCCTGGTAGTGTAGGGGTGCTTTCTGCTGCTTTGAACCAGGTCTCTGTTAGAGCACAAATGTCGATGTTCTCCATTTTAAGGAGTGCTTCGAGTGAGTGCATTTTGAGATTTAGACTTTTAGCATTGAGCAGCATGACCCTCAGACTGCATTTGTTTGTAGTTGTTTTGGTGTTAATTTGATATTTGGAACACTGCCTAAAAAGGCACTATAGGGGTGGTAAGAGCCTTGGGCAGTATCCAGAAGCCCAGGGGTGACATATGCAGGCCATCTCTGGCAAAGCATCAAGGTGTGTCAATCATGCCATCCCAGGCAGACAGATACTGGATCCCCTTAGAGTGACACCAGAAACGTAGCCAATTGTTGAACTCAATCATGTTCTGCTTGTACTGTGGTAACATTCTGGGTGAGAGTAGGATGCTGCTCAGTCCTAGGGTCATACCCGTCTGGGCTACATAATCCAAGAGCTCCTCCATGTCTCTTTTCATGTAGTCCAGGGAGGTACGTCTCAGGTCATTCACACCCGCATGTACAATGACTGAGTCATACTTGTACCTGTTGTTCAGGGACCTGAATGCATGCATTATGTGGCGGATCCTGGCACCTGACAGGCAGCTGACTGTTACTTTCTCCTTATTCACCCTAGTGAATGGGACATCAGTGTGCCTCACTATCGAGTCACGTATGACTAGTGTGTTGGACATGCTGTTTTGCCTTAGGGGCTTTGGTTGAGGGCACACTGTTTAGTAGAGTTATGTGGCTCATGATTGAGAGCCTCTGAGAAAGTAGGTGTGTGGTTTGTGTTTTTATGTGAAGGCAGTGCTGGTGTGTGTTCTGGAGGGCTATGTGTTCTATGTGGTGTGGTGCAAGTGCTGACCTTCACCTCTTGACCAGCTATTCCGATCTTGGCTGGAGAGTGTGTGGCTTCCACTTTGGATATATAAGTGCATCTCTCACAAGTCTGAGTGCTGGGAGGTAAGAGAAGAGGGTTGTTGGTGTACATGAGGCAGTTGCTACATTCCTCAGGATGCCCAAGTTCACCAAGTTAATAGGAGAAAGCACAGGGTACTGACCTTTAGACAGGCCTGGAGGGGTGGGCATTAATAATAAGCAATGGAGCTGTTTCCTTGTACAACATTTAGTGCTGATAGCACTTTTGTGTGCTATAATAACTGCTACAAGAAGTCTGGTAAAGTGCTAGACTAATAAGCTAGTAAAAGTGCAGGAGAGGAGAGAACTAGCAGATCTAAGGGAAATACCGCTCAGAAGCTTACAAACAGTCCTGGATACAGCAAATCTGTATCTGGACTAGACTAGTTACAGGAAAGGTGGGAAACAAGTGCAAACACATGCTTTTAAACCAGAAAGTTGAAAGAGATAGAAAGTCTGCCTAAACGGCCAATAAACTACAATTTCTGGGCCAGAATCCACTCCTCTTGCGGTAGATAGGCTACCTAGTGCTTACCACTCCCACTGATAAGCTAGAAGGCTTCCCTCCAACACAGAAAGGCTTGGGGAGCTCAGAAGCTTACATACAGTCCTGGATACAAAAAAATCTGTATCTGGAATAGTTACAGGAAGGGCAAGAAAAGCACAAATGCGGGCTTTTAAACCAGAAAGTTGAAAGAGAAGGAAAACTGCTTAAATGGCCAATAAACCACAATTTCTGGGCCAGAGACCACTCCTCTTGTGGTAGATGGCTACCTAGTGCTTACCACTCCCACTGACAAGCTAGAAGCTTCCCTCTGACACAGAAAGGCTTGGGGGGCTCAAAAGCTTACAAACAGTCCTGGATACAGCAAATTTGTATCTGGACTAGACTACTTACAGGAAAGGCAGGAAACAAGCTTAGAATTATTTTTTTTTGCAATTTAATTAACAAATGACTAAAAATAAGCACAGAAGGCAGTAAATTAGGAGGCTTCTAACAAGCAATAATAAGTGCAGAGTAAGAGCAACTTAACAGATAAGAGCACACAGAACAGCAAACTAAGACAGTTTCAGTAAGAACAGCTGAATAAAGTATATTTTTTTCCCAAGGGGGGAACAGAGCAGGATTAAGAGGCTACAGGGGTTGTCCTTCCCAAAGGCTCTCTCTGTACACAGTAGATAAAGCTGAAGAGATGGGACTAGTAGGAGTGTCTGAAATTAAAATATGATCTCACTGTACTCAGTTGAGTGAGCAAATGAGATGGGCCAGAAGGAGTGTCTAAACACAAATGTACAAGAGCGGTGTGCAATTTCAAAGCCACCAAGATTAACACCGTAACAAGAACAGGAAGGGGGTGTGTGGGGAACTAACTCTAGAGACCAGAGAGACCACAATATTCCATTTAATTAATATTCAGTGAAAAAAATAAATAAAATGCAGTACTATATGAAAAAAGTGCAGATAAAAGTGTACTTAATTTAGCTAATCCGTCCAGCTGATTGCAGGTAAATCTTTGCTAGCCAACAGCTCAGATATTTAGCAGAAATAACACAAGATGTAACACTTATACGCCAAGACAAACTCCCTAGGCTAGGAGTTAAACACAGAATATCAAAGAAGTGAAACTACCCCCACTGCTATCACTGACTACACTACTAACAAGCTCCTTGTAGAGACATAGAGAGACCACAATATTCAATTCACACTGTAAGAAGGATAGAAATACTAGAATGGTGTGCTATATGTGATGTAGATGTTAATATGATTGAAATTTTCAAAAGATTCAAAAGAAACTTTATTGTCATTTAGGAAACACAAGTGCTAACTAAACGGATTTTCGAGTGTCATCTCTTTTACAGTAAAAATCACAAAAAGACAAGATATGATAGGTATTAAAGAATAAACAATAACTAAAGTACAAAAATAAATGCATAGGTAGCTGACGAACATGCTTGTACACTATTTATATACACTGGACAACACCGACTACTAGATGATTAACACATAAAAAGAAAAGTACACTATACACAGAGGTGAGACTCTGTGATATTGCACATAAGGAAGTGTGATATCAATATGTTAGAGGAAGTAAGATGCCTTACAAATGAAGAAAGACTGCAAACAGAAGAATTGTGGGGTGGAAATATAATTTGGAAGTGAAAGTTGTTTTGGAGTGACTGTGTTGTGTAAAGAAACAGTGAAAATACTAGATGTAAATTTGTAAGGATGTTAAGGTTAACCATTGGGATGTAAAGTGGAAAACAACTAGCAAGGAAACAGAGAATTTGTTTAATCAAATATTAGACTATATTGAGGTCAATATAAATGACGTAAAAAAAGGAAATATGTTAAGGAACACAGGATATGATAAAATGTGGTAAGTTAGCTCTGTGGAACAAAAGTTAATAGACTTATAGAAGGGGACACGGATCTGAAATTGAACATTTTGTTGGGGATAGCAAATGATGATACAGTTTTATTTTTATTTTTTATTTTACATTTGTTGACCGGGCTAGTCCAGCTGGATATATGTCCATTTTCAGCAGAGGCCAGGGGAGAAAAGCTCCTCGAAAACACAGTAAAATTTATATAAAATAACAATATTCAACAGATACAGGTACAATACATATTTAAGCAATTTTATACATGATAGATTTTACAGATGTGGGTACATTAAATATATAAGCAAATATTTTCACTTCAAAACTTGTCTGCTTACAGAATCATATTACTTATAACATTTGTTAGTTATAGGGAGGTACTGATGAAGACATTTTAATAATATATAATTGTGATGTGATGGATTTCTTAGACCATTTAGCTATATGGATGGAGGTGATGGAAGAAAGGGACTATATTAAACTATGAAAGGAAATTAAAAGAATAAATGGTAAATTAACGAGTGAAACTGGGGAGCAGGAAGCATTGCAGGTATGGTAAGACCATATAATCAATCATGAAGGGTTTCTATAAAAGCTGGTCTGAGTGTTGGATTGAATTTTTAAAAAGTACAAAAAGGGTTTTCCCCCAGTGGCAGCATGATGCAAAAAAGAACAAAACAATGAAACAGACGAAAATTTATAGAATGCATTAGAGAATTTGGAGAATAATACAAGACAGTAGTATGATATAGAAAAAGAAATATACAAAAGAAAAAGAGAAAAAAATTAAGGCATTAATATTTAAGCAGAAATATTATTTACAACGGAGAATGGAGGAAGTGTCTGCATATTTGGATAAAATAGTAAAGAAGGATATTAGTGTAATGACAGAAAATGAAAAATGTAAAGGTATAGGTAAAAGCAGCACAACAGCAAATTATGAGTATTGTAGCACAGCATATGGAAAATATGTATAAGAGTATAAGGATAGAAAATGAGAGAGAATGGGAAATAAAGAAATTTCCAGAACAAGTTAATGAAGAAATTGAAAAAGAAGTTATTATTAGTGAATTGGATGAAGTATTTAAAAAGTAAACAATGATTCAGTGTCAGGTTCAGATGATATAGGGTATAGAGCATACAGGAAATTAATGGACTGGCAAATAGGGTATTTTGTAAATGTACCTAATGAATGGCTAAAAGGATGTTTTGTTTATGAAGAGTTATGCAGTGGGACATTACATTTTTTATATAAGAAAACTTTGAAGAATAAAATAAAAATGGAGACCCATCTTGTTAAATAGGGATTATAAAATTTCTATGAGAAAAATACAGAGGAGAATGGAAGGAAGGATGGGGATATTATTGAAGAAAGTATATATAGTATAAAAGGAAAGTGATGTTAGGAATTGTTATCGGTTTTGAGGGAAATTTTGGAAGATATTATAACTAAAAGGGATAATGTGAAACTTATGGTAGATGATATGAGCAGATATACTGGAACATGATGCTTTGTGGAGTGTTATGGAGAAGTATGGATAGATAACAGAATTAGGAGAGTGTGTATGCCAGCATATCAGAATAATAAGGTGAGAATGTTAGTAAATGGGTGGTAAGCAAAGAAATATGCATGAAGTGTAGTATAAAACAAGGATATCTCACAAGGGGAATCTTGTTTGCATTGGTGATGAATGTGACTGAAGTAGCTTTTTAAATGAAAGATGCTGAATATGTAATGCAATAGAAGGTGGAGATACCTGTTGTTTTTGGCATAAATGGACAATATAGTCGTAGCTGCTAAGAACAAAGTATGGATGAAGGAAGTGGTGATTGTCTGCATGAATGTTTAAATGAAATGGGAATGACTTTGAATAAAGATAATAGTAAGGGCTTGGGTGATGTGTTGAAAACTGAGTATTTTAAAATGAATTAAGTGTCTTTGGTATGAATAAAATTTGTGAAAATTAGGTAGTTATGGTACAATGGGAAGGGTTAATAAAAGTAATGAAAGAGGTATGTCTTCTGTAGAGGATGTATAGATTGGCATTCAAGAAAAAGGCTTATCCAGTGAATTATGTATTAATGGGAAACATAGTATGTATGTCAAATGCCTATATGATCCCAATAAAATATGAAAAGGAAATTAAGTGGTGTTTTCTTTCATATGGGGTTCAAGATTAAACCCAGTAAAAATAAGTGTGTTGGATATGAGTGAGAAAAAGGGGGGTTTTGGTTACTAAATCCAGTAGTGAATTCTACCTCTTTAAATTTGTATAAGTGTAAAGTGTATTAAAGTGAGTAAAGGGAAATAATGATAATTTAATAGTGAAAATATTTAAATATAAGTACCAAAATATTCTGACAAATGAGGAAAAAGAATATGTAAAAGTACTAATATGGAAAATGAAAAATGATGATATATGTGACGTCCCCTCAATAGACCAGTAGTCAAGGAGTCTGAATCCTCACCACTGACACTGGTGAGGGATGTTCACTTGGAACAAAGATAGGTGCATACAGTATTTCCAGATGCAGCTATCTGCATCAAGCACAGTCTCCTTTAAGAGCTCATAAGGAACATACTCAGTCTGGGGGATGGGTTTCCCTCTCTCTCTCCATGCCCCCAGTAAGACTCCCCACTGGCAGAGGTGTATAGCTGAGTCTTCAGCAGAGTGTCCAAGCCAAGTACTCCATTGCCCTCTCTGTGAAATCAGTGCTGCGTTCCTGCTCCAAGCTGCTGACACACACACTCATTGAGATTTGATTTTCACACACACACACAGACACACACACACACACACACACACACACACACACACACACACACACACTTGGGAAAGACAGGCACAGATTTACTAGCTATGTCCCCTTCTGCCCAGACTATAAGGTAGTTACTGCCACCAGACACTTCAAAGCCAGCTACTCTAAGGCTCTTACAAGGATACCCAATTATACTGAGTGAAATTAATACTAATACAAATGGTAGTATTTGACCAGTACAGTAAGGCTTTCAGGAGTGGCCACTGTGTCACCAAATAAATATAAGTACTCTCAAAGGTTAAAATATTCTCTAAAAGACCAGCCACAATAAACAGTTTAAATATACTTAATAATAAATAATAAAAGAACATGAAACACTGGATATCTATTCAAAATAAACACCAGAGTTTCAATCACAGGAAATATTAAAATGACACAGATGAATAGATTCACACAGATGCAGAAAAAAACAGTACTTAACTAATCTCACAATATTTTCCTCACTGATCTGAAGAATTACTTATGGTTACTTACTAAAGCAAGGAAATATGAAGTGGGTGAGAGATCCTTCTCTATCAGGTTACAAAAACAGACTGCCCTGAGAATGTAGTCTCATCTAGTATTAAAACATCATTTTTATGCTGGATTACAGAATGACATCACATACATCTGGCCATCTGATTTCTGGTTCCCATAGTATCCCCCCTTTACTAGAGGCTGCCATGATTTAGCACAGATGTGTTACCTTACACACCTAGAGCTTTTCTAAGACCTGTTGCAGCATCTGGAAGTCATAAAACAATTTCAAACTTCCACCCTTCCAGAGTAGCAATTAGTTCACCCCCAAGGACAATACAGAAGGCTTCCTAGTACAGAATTTTTGTCTCTGGCTGCAATTAGAACTGTAATATATAATCTTTATGGAATACCAGGTAACTTAATTTCAGACTATTGTTTCAAAGTTAGCTGGTCTGAGATTAACCTCTTCTCTTCCAGTATCCTCTGTTACAATACATTAATGTCTGCAGTTACAATACAGTCTTTAATACAGATGTATTTTTTTTATCCATCAGGACACACTCCTGGTACATTTTTTTAACACACCAACTTTACAAATACATTTTTCAACACAAGCATCTGTCCAAATCAGTTTGATATACAAATGACATATAATTCTTTACAAAATTCCAGCTAGCTATGCTGGCATATGTTACATGTCCACTGCACTACTTCTCCTGGTATAGCTGGCATTACCTCATATTGTCACATCATAAAGAAAGAAAGATGTAGTACAATAATATGATGAAATCATATTATTATGTAAACCCATGTGTAAAATTACCAGATGAAATTATTAAAGCCATTAAAGAAAGGAAAGAGTGGTTCACCAATGTTGCAAAGTGTCAGGATTTCCTATGGAGATCGGTAATAAATAAGTTACCAATAAAAGGGAATATGCCACATAAAAAGAAAGTTGAAAAGTGAGTTTATTTTAAGTGTAGGAAGAGACAGAGCATTTTTCACTGTAAAAGAATTGTCAAACTCTGAAAAAAAGTTGAGTGAAAATGTTCTTACATTATTAATGACTTAACTCAGTAGATATGAATATGATTATGTGTGGATATTATAAGAAGAAAGAATATGTGAGAAGGATATATAATAATTTTATGCAATACTGGTTACTTGGAATGAAAGACTGAATTAAATTTTTGTTTATTGGAAATAGATTTTAACAGACACAATGTGAAAAATCAGATTATGATTTGGAAGAAGGAGAGCAGGTCAATTGTGGAAGAATAACAATCAGGATATTGTAAGAAAAATAATATATATATATATATATATATATATATATATATATATATATATACACACACACACACACACACACACACACACACACACACACACACACACACAAACACACACACACACACACACATATATATATATATATATATATATATATATATATATATATATATATATAAACTCAATTTTGAGAATCACATTAACTCTACTATAAAAAGTGTAAACAAAAAAATAGGAACCCTATATAGAATTAAACCATTTCTTACCCCAGCTACTAGAATTACCCTAGCCAGGACCCATCTAATCTCTACTTTACTCTATGCATGTCCTATTTATACCAACCTGTCAAAAAAAAACCTTAATAAACTAGTTACATCCTACAACAACATTGCTAGATTTGCTACCGGATCTCCTTTTAGAACCCACCACTGCATTAATCTAAGACAACTTGGCTGGCTCGAACTTCCTAATCAGATTAAACTTCAACAACTACTAATAGCTCACAAAACCCTGTACCAACCAACTAAAACTCCAATACTCACCAGCCTCATTACCCCTTATTATAACCTGAAACATCTACGCTCCTCGAACAAACTTCTGATCAACATTACTACACCTAATAACTCTGCAGGAGATGGCTTATTCTCCAACTCAGTTGGGAAACACTGGAACACATTACCCGCTGATATCACATCCCTGACTTCTCTTCCTATTTTCAAGAGGAATCTCAAATTGTACCTTAATAAAAAATGGCTCTGCCCCTGTATTAACCCTGACTAGCTTGCTCTTCTGTCTCCTATCTTCCTTTCCTTCCCCCCTTTCTCTAACCAATAACCCAATAAATGTTTTCTAAAGTTCCACAGCTACTCTTTAAGACAGGAAAGTTACCCTTTGAACAAGTACTCAAAGGCTTCCTTTCTTTCCTCTCTTCTTAGGTGTATGTTTTGCCTCCCCTTCATAAAAGTAACTTTTTTAGCCCTATGAAAATAATCTAATCCTCTACTCATCCTATTATATCTCCGATACCTTTCCTATCTTTACCCCACCTCTTTATCCTTTCTTTTATTCTAAGCTACCTTGAAAATATTGTTCTTCTACTCATCTCAAAAAAAAAAAAAATGTACATATTTTATCTTTTTTAGTTTTTTCTGTTTTACTGATTTGACTGTCTTAACTTTTATGTAGACTGATTTTTACTATGTATTAAAACTTGGAGCTTTTCTCCCCGGGCCTCTACTGAAAATGGACATATATCCAGTTAGACTAGCCCGGTCAACAAATGTAAAATAAATAAATAAATATATATATATATATATATATATATATATATATATATATATATATATATATATATATATATATATATCTACCTTTTAACATGTAAAGTTTGCAAATAATGCTGTTGATAGGTGCCTCTGGGATCTTTTACATCCACCTGAGCTACCACCATCTCAAGTAGATGGAACCTTGATTTAGTGTCTCATCTGAAGGATGACACACTTGAGTGTGCAGCACCCCTTATACCGCACTGCAGTGTCAACAATCAGTCTACCTGGTGTGAGAATATAACCTACAGCCTGCTGTATCATAGGCAAGTATGCAACTTGTTGCACTACTTATTAAAGCAAGGGCAGCAAAACAGCAGGAAGACTTGAGGCTATTACATCGTGGTACTGCTTTCATTCTTCAGTGCGAATCTCCTTACCTTGAAGCAGTTTAACTTACCTGCTGCTGGTAATGATTGAGTCATTACTCAGTTTCCTGTCATATATGATTTCTGCAGCTTCACTACTTCTAGAAGATTTGGTAAAAAAAGAAAAAAGAGAGAAACTTTTTTGCCAAATTCTACAAGAAGCTTTCTGAAAGGTACTTTATTTGGGAAAAAATAACTCTTTTGAAACGGAATGAGTATTTATATAATCTATCTTTAGTTCTGGTGCACTTTTAGACTCTAAGAGTTGCAGACTCCGCAATTTTGTAGTGCTTTGGTTTAAAATCCTTCTGTGAAGTAAAAAGGGCCTGAGACAGCTAAAGGGATACAGCCTTTTCACATAATGACTTAAAACAGCTTGTTTGGAGCACATAAAAGTAAAAGACCAGAGCTTACAATGTGCAACTTGAAAATAAAACTCAGTAAGTGCAGAACAGAATAATAAGTCAGAAAACATTTTTAAAGCATTGAGATTCAAAGGCACTGAGAAGAAAATAGTTTGCACATTAAAGAGACATTCAGGGCATCAAGTATATCCATTTGATGAAAAGCTATTGAGGTGAATATAAAAATGAAAGTATAACATCCTCTTTCTGATAGTCGCATTACTTCCAAGAAGTTAATTTATGTAATATTTTGTGTTGTTTGGCTTTTAAAAAGTTGGATATAGTAAAAATGTATTCACAGTATTCATACACAGGGGAAATGTATACTTACACACTCAATGAGTAATTTCAAGAAATGTACCTAGACAGAGTAAAAACATTGTCTGATTATGCAAATTTATTTATAGGCTTGGGTAACTTGTCATAAGAATATCATTTAAATATATCCTGAGGCTATACCAGTAATAAATTCCCCAAAGAAAGGGCCAGTACATCTCATATGTAGCATTAAGTAACATTTGAAGCAAATGAAAGCTGAAGTGGCATTAAGAGCTTGACTTAGTCAAAAGAAAGATTGCCTGGCATGGTAACTGATATGAAACAGGATGTAACTCACATCCGCACTGATCTGTAAGACCTGAATAAAGAAAAAGAAAACATTAACCATTAATAGTGTTAGAGGAAGTGATCTCAGTTATACAGTTTATTAAGTTATTTTCTGTATTCAATGCTAATCCAGGATTCTAATCTCCAAGTGGTATAGCAATAATATGCCACTAAAAAGTTATAGATGTCAAAGACTTTTGCTTGGCTTCTTATCTGTACCAGAAGAATTTCAAAGAGATGCTACATTAGTAAATGAAGGTTTAGAAGGTATTTTATGATGATCTAATAACATGGGAAAAGATCAGACAGGAACATGAGAAGAGGCTTATACAAATGTGGAAGAGACTGAGACAGTATAACTTTAAACTAAATAAAACAAGTATTAAAATCAGTGACCAGATGCCACGGGTCA